>NC_034416.1:10233818-10533818 GCF_002078875.1 Numida meleagris
ATAACCGAAAGTCACCAAACCATGACAAGGAGTCAGGAGAAAACAGAAAACAGGCAAAACTTTCCAACTTTTCAGCTCTGACACATGGATATGCTAAATTCTACACAATTTCACATGGCTGTTCTTGCCATCTGTTGGAAATCTACTTCGGGATAAGAAGAATTTAACTGGAATTCATTCCCACCCAAATTAGGTAAAGAAAGTAATGGATTTCTGTGCCTACAACAGAAATTAATAGTTATTAATGCTACAAAGCACACAGGATGAACAGAGCAATATCTGTTGGCAATGAAAGCAATATTCCTGCTCTCAGTAGAAGAAAAGGCAAAATATATAGCTTAATCAGTGCAGGATATATCATTAATTGACCGTATTTATAGCCATGGAAACTGCACTTCTTGCCTTCAAAGACCTTTGCAAACACTGCTAGTCTCCACAACTACAAGTAAAAATTAGATCCATTCTGAAAGAGGAACACTGAAGGCAGCAGTAGTTTTGGAAAAAGAAATAGACAGAAAATGTATCTAAGAAAATCTTACCTTCTCTCACTTGAAGAGATTCAACATTAAGACATTCTGAAGCAATATCATAAATATTCCTTGAAAGAAAAGAAATGGAGTTTGGAGTACAACTCTTCACAGAAACTATGAGCGCACTTGAACTGATATGGCAGAAGAGCATCCGTGACACCACTTGTGCAAAACTGTCACATGCAGAATTTACAATTTTGTTTTCCATTGCTGCAAACTTAACTGAAATTTGTATTAATCTCTTCATAAGGGTCTTTAAATCTCCTGAGAAAAAAAAACACATTTATTCAGAAAACATCCATATTGAGGAGAAACTCTTCTTTCAACCTCTTTAACCTCACCAGGTTTACACTGCATGTCACTTTGTGCCGCTCAGTTACTCAGTCCTGCTCTCCACTCCCTGGCACAGGAGCACCAGCAGAGAACTGCAGAATTCAGGCTGCAATCTGGAAGACACTGCAAAAGCCTTATCTCTGACAGCCTTGATCTGCTCTTTTTCTGCTACGCAGGGCTTTCTCCTCTCTCTGCTTTCTACTTCTCAGACATCACTTTTTTAACAAGTATATAAAGTTAGGTCCTGTTTCTGCATGACAGGCAATCCACTTTCCACCCATTCCTTACACAAAGAGGGGAGAAGGAACAGCTAACAACAATGGAGGCATCAAAAGATTTTTAAACTTTTTAAACTGAACACAACTGTCTCATCCTCTGATCCACAGGGAACATGCGTTCTCACCTGGAACGCTTCCCATCTCACAGTACAACACTAAAATCTCTGTATAAATGAAAATGTGAGGAAAAAAACAAGTCCTGGATGAAATCCCCCAAGAAACAATTTACGAGGGCTAAGGACAACAGAAATCAGGTTATCTTAAGGTCAATCACATATTTCAAGAGTCTCTTAAAACAAAGCAAGACATTTTTGAAATATAAATGCGATAGGAAACAAAGATCTTTACAGTCACTACTCTCTAAATTATTTTAATTAATATTTTTTGGGTTGCAAATGCAAGGGGTTATATGCTTTGCCAGTTCAGTGTAATCAAGTTTCCTTCAATACTAACTGATTAATCTCTGCTTTCTCTTTTCAATGATTGCAGTTGTTCTAAGTCGGAGTTCAGCTCAAAATGACATGCTGTGAAAATAACCTACTGAAAAAGCTAATCCTTGTTTGTAATTAGCTTGTGATGACTTCTAAAGGGAAAAAGAAGCAGCAAGAGAAAAACAAGTATTTTTTTCCTCCACAATATTTGTCTTCAAGAAACACTGCAGTGATACCAGAAGTTATCAGCTCATTTATTAAATCACAAGTGCTGTCTTGTTAATTAAGAAGCTATAATGTGGCTACATTTAAATTTTTCAAGCTTACTCATTGTTCTGCCTGCTATATTTATTCTCCATATCTTTCTGAAACAAACACGTACATACACATACAAGTGTATGCATCTGCATGTCTTCAACTCAGTCCCAAAGGAACTATGGAGTAAAGGCGGAAAAAGCACAGGAGATAATAGGTAACATGATATTTGTTCCATTCCCATCATCTCATCTCTGTTAATTTTCCAGGTATTGCATGAGACTGCCTGCCTTAGGGAGCAGGGTTCTCTGTGGAAGGAACACAGTTTAGGAAATAGTAGTTTCAAGCATGTCATCAGGATAGAGGAAAGAATAACTCAGATTTCACAGAGAAGGGCACAAAGATGATTCTTATTCCTTCCTTCAGTCCTCTGTGACACCTTGCGTAACCCAGGGTAAATGGTTGTCATGCCCAAAGTACTTATAAGGTATCAGACTGTTTAGTATAAAGACACATAAAGACGAACTTTTAGGAAAATGGAGTAACAGCAAATAAGGAATAAGATTCTTCATCCATTTGATAGATGTACACAATGGAAAAAAGGAGGGAAAGAGAGATCAGTACTATCAGAACAAAAGAAAACTAACTACAGAGAACAGTGAAAGAGGCTTGTTTGAAAGGAAAACTCTCCTCATCCTCCTCCCTCCTTTCTAGCTCACAATGAAGCTCCTTTGAGCAAAAAGTGAAACAGAATCCAAAGACACCAATATAATAATAGAAAGGCCAGGGCCAGAATGACAGCTTGAAGAGGATCAGAGGATAAAGGAAAAGAGATGGAAAGTATCAGTGGAAGCTTGAAAGATCAAATAGGATGTGCACGGTTTGTAATCAGAACTGGATTTTTTCCTGGAAATGTTGTTGGTAAATGCAAGGAAAATATTTTGTACTCCTTCTAGTGTCATTAATATTCTCTGAAACAGCATAAGACAAACCTCCAGCATTCTCACATTCAGAGAGAATACAGTATATATATCAGTTTATTTTAACACACATTTAATGAAGAGTAACTCAACATGTATGCATAGGCTGTCTTTTGGCGCTGTGTTTCTCATTGCATAATGGGCTTACATTTAAGTGAAATACTCCGTATATTTTAATATCATTCGTATGGATAAAACAGAAGCTGACTGAACGTCCACTGAAATAAATGGAACAGTTCTTACTTAATTATCAAAGTAGAATGTTTAAATACTGATGTAAGTCATTGTTATTGCTTCTTTCCAGATTATTTTTTCTTTTTAAGCATTTCCCGAGATGAATGTTTCTATAGTATAAGTATTTTCTATAGTGAAATAACTAAGCAAAATAAGACGAGAAGTATTTTTTTTCCCTCTAATACAGAATATTTAAAGAAAAAGGAGTAATGGAAAACAAAAGTGTATAAGATAGGCAAAGGAAGCTCTTAAAATATCAGTGATCCATATGATGAAGGTCAGAATGTAAAATCAGCTTTGATGTTCAGATCTCATCTATATTGATCAGAGAGAGGTGGTGGGGAAAAAACTCAACAATACACTTTCAATATTCAGCATCAATCAGAAAAACAAAAGAAATGCACTGAACCTCTACCAGCATTTCAAAGTAGTTTCAGAGCTGATTAGATATTCGTTTGTTATTCTCATTGACAGGAAGATGTAAAAGTTACTTGCTTGCACTGAGTTCATGCCTTACTCCTTAGATCTCTCATGAACATTTTATAATAATCTTAGTTACCCTGTGCTTTAGAACAAATTGCTTTTGTGCAATATTTTTTTATTATTTCTTAAGTGGACATTAAAACTTAAAATACTGAACTGTAATAATTCATAGGAAAAAAGCTAACTAAAGACATAATATAAAGTTGTATTAGCTACTTCCTTGAATATATAGGTTCTCATTCTAGAGTTCTTAATGGCCAGCAAGTATTCATTTTCTTCATCATCTCAACTAAAATAGAAGAACCTAAAAACTTTGCCACAAAAGAAACTGTAAACGAAAACATAAGTTATAACCTAGTCCTTTAAAGCAGCCCATCTGAAACATACAGAGAACATTAAAATAACCAAGGAATAAAATATAAGCCATAATTCATCACAACTCAGTCCTGAATTCATTTCCCATCAAGACAACCTAAATCTTAATTGATTCCCTTTACTTATCCTTCTATGGTGACTATCAGTGGGGAGCACATTAGGAATCTGAGGTCTCTGTGGTTCACTAACTGGGGGGAGAAATTTCTTAGCCTCCTCAATAGGGAGGAGAGTCCTATCCCTTCAATCACAGTATAGCCCAAAGTAAGCATCATCTATGGAGCCCAACTGGTTAATAAGTAAGCTAAACAGTATTTAGCAATCTATGGGGCAGAGAAATTTTGGATCTGTTCTCTCAGATCAAAATAAGATGCCAGAGGTCTCAGCCCTTTTGCACATAGTGCATAAATTATCTAAACTGGAAATGCTATATTCCTTCACAGCTCTGCTAATGTATCCCTCTCCTCTCTCAAATATCACAGCAAGGGCAGAGAAGTCCAGCCTGTATTGTTAACTTCTGTTCATTCAGATCTCTACAAAAGACTCACATAGTCTTTTGTGATTGCCACCTTTCACATCAAAAGCTTTCCTCTTCATAAAAGGATAAGTTATTTTCATGATACCTTTGGGATTAGAAAGGAAAACAACTTTTAAACACATGAGAGATTGGCCTGGCCAGCTTATTTCTATTAGCTCACCGTGAGGAATTTACTGTTTTTAGGTAAGTTACATTTGGGACCTTTAGTCAGGAAAATGTGTTAATTTTTAGTGTATGTTGTCTGTTCCCAGAGAAAAAGAACATCCAAATACGTAACAAAAACATTGGGGAAAGAACTTAATCATACAAGGCATTAATTTCATGTTTTCTTTAGAAATAGCCTTTCAGGAAGCTTTCCTAATGAAGATTCAACTTATACTTAAGACTCTGGGTCACACAGCAACAAAATGTAATGGAATATTGGTTCAACCTCTACTGCCATACCATCAACATGTGCCTCTGACATCATGGACCAACATAATAGAACAGGAGACATTACTTTCAGAGTAACCCTCCCAGTAACTGCAAGCTATATTTCAGTAACGGTAAGCATGCTACTGAGTCACAACTTATTTCAGTAGCTAGTAAGGAAATTTCAAAGTATTCATAAAACAGCTATTGTACAGACAGACTCAGATTTAATATTTTCCTTTTTTTTCCCCCTCCTATCCTGAGACACAGAAGCACCTTCAAGAAATGCTTAAGAACACCAAATATGAAATTTGGTCTTTTTAAGAAAAAAAAACAGGGATCAAAAAGGAAGCACTGAGGCAAAAAAAAAATGTTTTTCCTGAAGAATTTTTACATGAAGTTACTTAAAGTCTACCTACAACGTTAAGAACAAAATCTTACTGGTTATTGTTACACCAAACAACAAGGGAACATGCAAAGGATAGACAAAGCAGAAATATATATACGGGCAGTAATTAGGCAAGGAAACACAGGAGATACAATAAACATGACTGCATGCACATCTGATCCAGCAGGAATAACAGCTCTTCCTTTGTGCCCTAAACAGCAGATGGTGTGGGACTGCAAGGATTCCCTCAAATATTCAAGTTTTGCTAGCTCTGTTTGTAGTCCAAAAAAACTTCTACCTAATCTGCCTTTTAGCTTTTTGAAAGCAACAGGCAGCAACAAGTCCCTCAAAAAAATACTCAGGTTTCCAGCATGATCCCAGTTCTTCAACCATTTAGACTACTAGAAGAGTATCAAGCCTGTTGTATACTGACATCTAGAAAACATCATTGGAACTTTTTTCCTCACACATTATTTTCTTCTTTGTTGGCTTCCATTTACACTTAGTACAAAAGTCATTAATAAATGATATTGTACTAAAGTTTAATGATGAATCATCAGAATAACAGCCATACTACTTCCCATTACTTTCACTATAAACACGTTTCTCTTTTTTTTTCTTTGCTTCAGAATTTTCTTCTTTTCAGTTCTTCTGATTCAGTTATTCTGTGAATTACTGAGTTCCCCATGTTACAGGGCAACATCCATCCTCTTTTACAGCCAGAATTCCCATTGTTCACAGTGCAGACATGCTGTTACTTGAGTTGCTATGCCCCAATTCAATTCCTGTGGATCACAGTGAAAGCACAGAAATGAAGCAATAATGATATGAAGAATTTGCGTAATCATGTTATTGCAGCAACATTATCTGTATCTCCTAAACTGTGATGGAAACTTCTGTCTCAGTAGTGCTTTTTATGTCTTCCTGTTTCCACATAAAATTGGTTCATGTTATTCAAAATCTCCTGTTTTGAAGCAGAAATCAGCCTGAAAGATATTATAACCAAACACAGGAACACGCTGGGGACAATCTGTGTGTCAGACTACTTCTGCTCATCTTTTAAATAGACTTGGTTGTGGATATTGCTTGAAAAAGAATACTGCAGCACACGTGGCATCACATTTAACCAAGCAGACATTCTTGTATCTGTAGTAAAAACCCAGATTACAGCATATTAATAGGCTTGGAAGACAGAAGGAAGATTTAGAACCTCCATCCAAAGGAGGAGGAAAGACCTCCTCCTTTGGTTTCACTGCAGAAATAGTTTGCAGCAAGTCTTCATTATCTTCTATTTATCCCTTATGACATCAAAGTTTGTTTTTTGTGCTCTAAGTTCCCACTTCCTACTACACAAATGTTAACTTATAGAAATACAAAAACCTAGGAAAGCACTTGAAAGAACAGTATCCAGGCAGTGACAAATCAACATTACACTTTCACAGTAGCAGAGAATCTGTCTTACAAAGACAAATTTCTAGAAGGATGAACACTTTTAGGAATAACAGCAACAAGGAACAAAGATCCATGACCCTATATCTTGTTGGGACTATAAAATAGGACTGAGTTTAGCAAAATAAAACTGTATGATTGTTTTTTCTGCCACAGAGTTTTTTTTTTGTCTCTTGTCCTGTGGCATAATAGATGGAACTTTAGGTAACGTAAGTAGATGTCTTGTTCTATACATTTATCTATATCTATACTGTCAAATATATATCTAAGGATCTCTATCTATATCTCTCTGTGCCTCAGCACAACTTTGAAATTCATGAATGACCACACCTACAAGATACAGATGACAACATTCCAATGAATACACAGGAAAACAATCTACGTGTATAGGATAGAAAATATTTTTGTAGGAATGGCCTAATGATTACTTTACCATTTCCAGTTTTAGCAATTAAAAGGAAATTCCTTCCTTAACGCTAGCCAAAATGTCAACATTCACTGGAGTTACTCTATACTGAAAGAGACTGACAGGAAATATCTGCATGTCCACAAGGGCATACCTGTCTTTTAGGCTTATCCTGCAGCTTATATCATGGCATAGCTGAATTTTCAAAGGTTCATAGCATAAAATGAATAAATAAAATTGTATGTGACAAGCCCCTTTAGAGTACTCAGTAAGTCTTCTCTCTTCCTTTTTTCCTAAGAACATTTAGTAACACATAGAGGGTCATCCTTCTTACTAAAGAAAAAAAGATATTACTTCTCCTTAATGGTCTTGCATCCCTGAAATCACAGCAGTTTTCCATGAAAATTATTATACGAATCCAGCAGCCTAACAGATACATAACGCCTAACCACCTTAAGCACATCCACTTGGGAAGCTATCCTAAACTCCTGCTGAGAAACCCATGGCCTGTATTTTTTATTATTTTTCACATCCACACATAATTGTCTAGCTTTAGAGGAGTTTCTTTTGCATGTATTTGTTCTATATTAGGCAAGTGTGCTGATAAATAGGTGAGGGAAACTGACATCAAAAATTTATTGTCCTATCAAACAATATTATTGTGGCATTTTATTGAAACTTATGAACAAGCTAACTAAATGGGTTGGTCTAACTTCTAAACATATATGCTAGTTTTTATAATAAGAGAAGATTTCCTCTTCGTTAAAACACTGAAAACAACGTCCATAGGGAATCCTAAAGCATGTTGCAGAGCCAGTAATACAGAACCTATGCAATCAACCAATGACTGGGGATACTATATTATAAACAATTGTTAAATAATTCCATCAGTGATCTCATTGTTTTAAGCACACCATATGAAAGAAAATTTATGTAACTTAAAATGGTCAGTAATCTCATACGTAAAAAGATTTCACTCCTCATCACTTTGGAACTTAAGGTAAGCGAGCAGTATCTCCATTCTTGTTCTTTGGATATGGAGAAAGTAAACACATCAGACTCCCACAAACAGGTATTTTCAAGTTTGCATAGCTTTTTCTTTCAAAACCAATTGCTTCAAACAAGGTAGAGTTCAGATTACTCACACTCATGCCTCCTGCTGTGCCTGATGTTTTAGAAGAGAGGCTTTTAGACTTACGTAATACACACACCCAGCATTTTCTGAATAGCAGAAAATGCTCTTTCCCTCACATTCTTATGCTGTAAGTCGTACATCTAGCTGGATGTTTGTGATGGAACTTTCCCCCCACAAACGTGAGTTTAGACCTAGCAAATGAAAACTTGGGAAAATCAGCAGTCTGTAAAAAGGGTTTAGAAATAAACATCTTCAAAACTGAGCATTTATATTGCTAATCAGGCACTTCTAAATATATTGATAGTGCACTGACTTATCAGCCTGAACACATAATGCTGCACATGGCACACAAAACAGATTTTTTTTTTTAACAATACCACAGTCTATGAGAAAGGAGTTTGGTGGTATCAAAAAGGACTGTCCAAAATAACACTCTTCTGAGCTGAATCCTGTCTGTGCATGTAAGAATTCTCTGCTCCGCACCCATTAAATAAAAACCAAAATGGAAAGACCAGATGAGCCCCACATGCATTACATGCATTATCTTCTTAAGTTAGAAGCCAAAAATTATGTTAATAGTTGGCAATTAAATATGCTTCTTAAAATCATAAAGTAACAGAGAGTGTGTCCAGTTAAGGTTTTATTTCACAGTTACCTCACTGTCATGATGACACCGTTCAGATACCTAAAGCAGCAATCACACGCTAAGCATTCTGCAGTCCTTTTAGTTTCAAAAGCTGGTCAAGTTGTTTTCAGACTTTGGCTTTATGGCATTTACTTTAGTTTTTAATAGCCCATTTTGTGCAACCAATGGTTTTAGGTGAAGTCTTTAAGTACACCATTTAAATGATTAATGAATATATTGCTGCTAGACTGGAGCAGTTAAAGAGCATTTTTAAATAGACATTCCAACTTGTGACAGTTGCACAAAACTCTCCATCTGCTGGCCTTCTTCAATTACCTGACGAGAAATACAAAGAACCATTCTGCTTCTTTCTTTAGTCATGCAGTCCTGGTCTTAGTTCATTTTTATCAGCTAGGTAGGAAAACAAGAAACCGTAGTCTGAAATTACTCAGTTTGCTGGAATCCGAATGACTACCCTGTCACACTTCAGTCATACAAAATCCATGATACAATCTGGATTAATTGTATGAATTATCAAGTGCGTACCTGTGTTTAGTCAGTTAATGTTAAAATTGCTATTTTCATGCAATGAAGTCAGCATGACTGAAAGTATGCACTTGTGCTGCAAACTATGAACACGATGCCACTAAAATAAACATATGGTGAAATTATGCTTAACAGTTAACTTTGAATCAAGCCCACAACTCCATCAGCAAGGTAAAAAACAAAGGGGAATGAAAGATGAGTTGACATTACTACCAACACAGCTGTAGTGAGATGGAACATCTGATTTGCACATTCCCCTAAGAAATTAACACATATTCAGCTACTTTATAAAGGCAGGGTATAGTAATTTGCAGTAAAAACCTCAAGTATTATAAAAGTGAATAATCTTGTTTACATAAGTACACTGTACACACCTCTCTCATGAACATTTCCAACTTCTACAGTTATCTTTGTTTTCTCCAGAACTCTGGTATAAAGCCAAACTGACCATAGGTCAGTATAGTCTCACCTTCAGGGAACTAGTTTCAAATAAAACGGGTAAAGCAGTTGCTTTATAATTACTATATCACAAAAACATAAGGGAAAGGACATGAAGAAATCTCCAAGCAGAACCTAAGTGCAGCTATGTGAAATTCCTTTCTTAGCCTGGATAAACTCCACAGAAATTGTACCTTGGACATGGAAAATCTACATCTGTACCCATACCTGGGATCAGTGATCTTTCCCATATGATCTTCTCTTAAGTCCCATATGTTCAGAGAATTTCAGTTGCATTTCTACTTCATATAGCCACGCACAGACTCTATACACATTTAAGTATCTTTACCTCTTCTTTAGACAACTTCAAAAAAAACCCCAAAAATATCTACATCTTTCCAAACTTCTGGGGAAACAAATCTCAAGAAAAAAAAGAGGAAATAAAAACAGGCAGAACACAAAACCTGCATCAACATGTCAGGTTCTGGAAGATGTGCACTTATGTCCTTCCTTCACAGAGCCTGGTGGATGAAGCTGATTATTCCTCTTTCACCATCTGGGACAAACAAGGATTAGCAGGAGCTGAGAACATCCAAAAATACATCTGCCCACGAAGCACAGATACATTCTAGGCAAATAAAAGGGTTTATTCAGGAAAAAATATATTAATTTATTTCAAGAAGCAATGTTATCCTACTAAAATAAGCAGAAGTTACACATTAATTTAAGGATGCTCTTTAATTGTACACAACTAATATCAACGTCCTTTTGCTGACTTACAAGGTCTGAGGCAAAAAAAAAAAAATCAAGTAATGCTTGCACCAAAATACTTTGGTGCACCACATAGTTAAAAGATTTTGACATTGAATCTTCAGTTGCATAAGCCAGAACTGTCTATATGGCGACTGTCCAGAGGCACTTCCCCACAGTCTAGAAGAACAAGACATGCTTCCAGTTTAGCTCCCAGTGCCTTCCCCCCTCAAAGCAAAATCCAAGCACAAACACCATAATCTTCATCCTTCCTATTTGCAGTCATTCCTTGACTTGGCTGACAGATTACAGGCTGGCACTATTGAAGAGCAGTATCTTTGTAATTGACTTGGCAATACAGAAGTACAGAAGCTAGGACTGCTTTGTCATCTAAATCATGCTGTTTAGGCAGAACCTCTATTGCTACTTTGAAACATCTGGCCCTATTAAAGCAGGACAGAGTCCTAACTCATCTGAATGGCAGAGAAAGGTTAATGTTACATGCCCCAAAGGCAAAAATCTGTTACATGCAGTACCCAGATTTTCTCACCTATTACAGAAATTTTGACAGTTTGAGGGAAGTTTGTCAAGCTGGGCAAGAAATCAAGAAAGCAGGGGAATGGAGGGTGGGAGAAAGGGTGCCAGGTCAGCACAAATATACGCACACATCATCCTCTGCCAGCATGGGCAGTGCAAGCACAACACCTTGGGACTCAGGATTGCGGGCACATTTTCTTGGTTTTTCTAAGCTACACGTAAATGTGGTTTCTGGGCATGAAAAATGGATGCCAGGTTTAGACCACTGAAAATATCCAAGAAGAAGAATTGCACAAAGAGGCAGGGCTTCTTGCACTCATACTGAGAACTATTCATGCCTACAATGGGCAATATGAATCTTCGGCTATGGGTTCAGCATAGAGACTTAGTGAGATCATTAAGCTTGCTTTACATGTTTCAAACAATAGCATTCCAGTAATTCACATCTTATTCACAATGGTAACAATGTGATCTATTTAAGAGATAGAAATTAAAACAATTTATTGTATTAGTTAGCATCTTCCCTTTCTCTCTGAGATACTCATTCCAAGTAATCTGACAATTTAATTGAGCAGATCATTGATTTAATTATTTTCTTTTCATATGAGAAAAGCTGTTACTATTGGATGATGCTGGAAGTTAACAGCAGGGGAAAAAGAGAAACCTTAGAAAAAATAAAATGGCAAAAAATATTCTCTTATTCCCTCACACAGTTGTTTTGCGATTTGCTATCTTTTCTCTAGTTAGCCTGTATAACATTGATACATCAAAAAAACAAGTGGAGAAACACTAAAAAGTTCTAACATCCCAGACTATAATATCCCATTAATGAATCTTTGTTCAGACTCACATAAACTATTATTTCCTTTCAATGATCACCAAATTACTTTTCCTCCAATGATTAAATTTTCAATAGATTTTGAAAATCTGATGATATTAACCACTCCACTGAAATTATTTCTTACTCCAAGCCATCTGCTTAACACAATCAGGAGATTAGCGCCTTAACAAGATTATTTAAAAGAATATGATATGGATTGTTGGTTTTTCCCCCCCCAATTTAAAAGAGCATTCAACAGCTTGTTGAGTAGAAGCCTTTGGCTCTGAAAACTGAATTATATTTACCAATGTAAAAATTTGTAATCAAAGGAGCAGAAGTCTCTTTCTGGTTTCTGAACAGAGCAGTATACTGATCAAATCCAAGATGGAAAGAGCAGGCCCCTCAGCAAATTCTCTTTCATTCTTTGACACAAGCCTCTGCTTTTTCTAAGGCTGAAAAATAATAACCATTGCATCCTTGTGCAGATACAACATTCTAGAAAGGCAAAACAACATTATTTTTAAAGGGACTAAAATGTTTTAAGAGCAGAGCTGGATAACTCAATTGCTGTTTGTCAAGCTCAAAGAGCACGAGCACTTCAAAGGAGAAGGAAAAACATTACTAGATGAATAAGAACCAGCTCACTAAACACTTCATACAAAAACATTTCTTATTTTTATTTTTTTAACTATTCATTACAAACCAGAGGAGAGAGAAGAGAGATACTCAAAAGATACAATCTTCATATACATCATTTTTGTGGCTCTTGCAGAAAGATGTCTCAAAGTATTCAGGAAAGACGGCTAGAAAGATCTAAACTGCTTTGTTGCAATGTAAGCAGGCTCTTCAGTTATCTGCCCATCTGCATTACTCAGAGTCATGGCTATGCACCATTTTATATTTGTATCCTGCACAACTAAGTCAATAAATTACTTATTACTAATTTTGTTCCAAGCAGGTTTTGCCCCTATTCACAGGCAGAGAAACACAGCTCCAATTAGTTTTAGACAGCGGTTTTAAATATTCAGTACTTATTCCTGTCCAAAAATAACTGATTCTTTTTTGTTTTGTTATTTGCAGGAATGATTATTAACATAATTGGCAGGCTCCCTTGTATGTCACCCAAAGCAGGCTTACTGCCCTCAGGCTATTTTTATCTGTCTTTGTGAATGAAAGATATCAAGTCAGAGATTTGTTTTTCCTGAGAAAGGTGAGGAAATAAAAGGCCATTTTAGCATTTGAGATTTCAGGTGGAGTGCATAAGCACTGTCTGAGCTTCCTCATTCCAGTGACTGCGCAGAGAAAGACAGACTGCTGGATGCATCCAAATGCTACTCTCACTTCACCTCGTCTCCCAGTTTCTCCTTCAACCAACCAGCTGAATTTTGAAAGATTTTCCTTCACTTCCATCATACCCCCAGAGAGAGATCTTGACTATTTGCCTCTTGCTTTTAAAATATCAGATGCAAGACACAGCTCTTATTGTTCCAGTAACATGATTGATTATTTTGCTGTTAGCTCAGGTTATCTCTCTCTTTAAAGGACACTTTCAAAAAATTCAGCTTCAGGCTCATTCCATCCTAAACATGCACAACTGTAAGAGTATGGGAAGCCTCACCAGACTATCTGGTCAGTGGAAGATATAAAATAGTTTAAGTGCTTTTATGAGAACGTGGGAAGTTATTCAACTATTAAATTAATAATATTTAAGGACTCCCCCAAAGCTTCTGTATACAGCACTGGGAGTCTGAACCACAAATACTTCATAATCCAAAACACAAGATTTCATTAACCACAAAGTGACATTGCACTGTCACCTTGTCAGTACTTGATTTGAACTTTGTCTGCTTAGTAATCAGAACACTAGCAACCTCTCTTATAACTTGGCCACAACTTCAGGATGCTTGAGATGAATGCAAGTACTTAACAGAAACCTTTCTGAAGAGCTAGAACAATGTTTGTTTTTTTAGGAATATGCTTGATCATAATGATTCCAATAAAGACACTGGAAGAGAATATAGGCAGTAAAACACTGCTCTCACCTCTACTCCCTACAGCTGTGAAAATAACTCTTGTTCAGTTGTTCTTAATTTCAGTTCACATATTGCCACTTTAAACAAAACAACATATGGTAATAAGCTGCAGAAGGAATAGATCCAGAATTCCGCATTCCCTTCACCAGAATACAAAGCAGACAATGTGACACAGCAAAATTATCCACTGGTTACTAACATGTTAAAAAGTCTTTATTCAGGCTGAAATGAGAAATACACCTAAGATCCAAGTTTGGCCTGATAGATGTGGTCTTGAGCAAATCAGTTAAGTCCCTGAAGCATTTAAACTCAAGAGGAAGTTACCCTTTTAGATCCTAGAAGGGTAAATCAAACTAGTAGGTGAATTTTCTCATTTGAACTAGTTAACTCAGTTGTCTTCATTAAGAGAGAAACACCTGTACCTACTATGCAAACAGGCAGTCATCTCATAACTGATAGCTATACAGCTGCATTGCCATAGTAGGACTCCTTCAGCAACATCTCTATTTGAAGAGGTGCTATCCAGATAATAGATCAGTTGCTTTTCTTCCAGGCTGCTCATCTTGGCATACGTTACTATGCCCTTAGATCTGTATGGCTTTTTCCATATGAGCCTGTTAATTATTCTAATTCCAAACTGTACAGAATCATTTTGTAGAGGAGTTGATGAAGTAGAAGCAACTACTTTACTAACAGTAATTGAGATTATGGAACCTTCTGGCACAGGACAAAAAGGGATCTCAAACCAAGTTTACCCTCTAGTGAACTCGGACATTGAATTGCTGAACTGCAGCCAAGTATGCTCTGTGATACTGTGGAAATCTGATTTTTATATTAATAGTTTAAGTTTTAAAATAAAGTCTTTGTGGACATTCAACTAACTTCAACTCTATCCTGAGATAAGAACAAGGATGAACTTCGCAAAATACAAGTTCCAGTAATGTCAACAGACTTGCATTTACACTCTCATAAGAGGTGTACATTAATAAACTTGTTTTAAGAAATGCAATTGCTGTGGGAATCACTCTCCTTATCCATTTAGCATTTCTGCTTAAAAATGAAGGGAAACGGAATATATGGAACATAATGAACTGTGAGACAGACAAGCAGTGTTCGCGGAAAGCTGGTCCCCATTGAGACATATGTTGCATCCTCAGGATCATTACCTCTCTTCAAGAGAAAAATTTATGTATTGTTTTCCAAATCATAGATCTGAAATCCACCCTGTGAGGCTCCACATAAACAATTGAGAAGTTCCACAGCAATTCCAGACCACTGTCATATGCTCAATTCTGTTACAGTGAGAACTGGAATTACTGATATCTCATGCAAGTATTTGCATGATACAGCAGCTACTTCAAAAGAAACAGTTTTCTGCAAGAAGCAGGTGAAAGCCAGCTCCACTACAAGGCCTGAGCCAGTAGCAACCTATGGTAGAACAACAAACAGCCAAGAATTCTGCAGTGCTTCACATTTTTCAGTTACATCAACTTTGTGATTTAGGCTCCTGAAAGGATTCCCTCTTCCTTCACAGGCAGACATACCACAAAACAGTGATGGCGAACTGCTAGCTGCTTCTCCTCTGCTACACATTCCTGAAACTGGAATACCCTCAAAGAGGTTCTGCTGAACAGTTCTGAAAAGAGCATTCACAGAAAGTTCAGCAATCTTGCACATTTGATTTGATGCACCACAGGAATCATTTAGCCGGACAATAAACCTCAAGGGGAACTGTCTGAAAACATGAGGGAAGCAGACTCTGAAGCCTGCATCCTGGAGGTGATACACTCTGGGATTAAGTGATGAAGCAATTGTGACTGATGATAAATTCCAGTGAGCTGTACTACTACCACTACATCGGGTGGGAAACAGATTAGATTCTCCAGCAAACAGTTTTAATTTGTCTTTCTGAGGAGATCTGGAAATATATCATAACCAGGTTGCACAACATGTTGGGATATTAAAAAAAAGCTGGATCTCAAGATTGGTTCAGTAGGACCACTAGCATTCCATGTCATTCTAAACAAGCTTCTTAAGCTTCATAACTTCACCTGTAAAATTGAGACAGCTTATTTTTTGGTCTATATTTTCTACTAAATTTGCAAGCATCTTTAAAATGAATCTTCCCATTCTTTGTCTGTAAGGCACAGAGCAGCAGCAAAAACAAGACAACGTATCTCCTGTTAACAAATTACTTTGAATCATTAATTATGAGTAGAAATCTGTATTCAAAGCACTCTCCATCATAATTTCCCAGATGTAATTGTTGCTACATGAGATTTTCTTCACTAAATTTCAAGTCACCCTAGACATCCTGGCAATTACATGCAAGCACCAAGTGCATCCAGACACTTTTAGCAGCTGGGGTGGGTGTATTTTGGGGACTTTTGGTGTCTGTGTGCATGGTTTTATTTGGTTGCTTTTTGATTATAAACATTCAATCAAAAAACCCAACAATCTATAATAAGCCATTTGGAATCTTCAGAATTCATATACAAGTGCTAAAATCCCCAGACAGTCTTTGGACAAAGGTATTACTGCTTATCAGCAGTGCAGATGTGCAAACAGGACTATACTTACTACTCACAAGGCATACATCGTAATCTTGTTATACCCCAAGTAGTGCTGATCCACAAAGGAGATAAATCACCTCATCCTCAGTCAATGTACAGGTTAGAAGGAAAGTCAGCAACAGAACTTAGATTTTTTGGGTCCCTTCTTTATTCACTAGGCCTTACCAAACATAGGATCATGAAAATACATTTTTTTTTTTTAAATCAACTCTCTTCCCATTAAGTTTTAAATCAAGAATTTCAACTGCAAAACTCATCAGTTACAGTCCAGATGGATAGGATGACATGGCTGAAGCCATCATGCTGAACATCTTTCCATGCAGGTGACAGATAACCATTCCCTTGTGGAAAGTAAAGACAGTTCAGCGAACAGAAAAATCTCTTCTGAAGATATCAAAAACTTTGAGCTGAGCTTTATCCATGTGTTTACCATTAAGCACACCGACATTCCTACTGACTTCAGCAGTGTCTACAAAGACCCTCTGTGGGTAGGTATTTAATCGTTGGACTCACACCAAGCCATGCTCCATGAACAAAAGCTATTTTTGTGTGCTGATAGTTTAGTCTGTATTTGAGTGCTTTGCTGGAGTGAGTCCAGTGCCCTCTTTTCAGAAGTGAGCACTTAATATGAAACAACATGTTTGGCATCCAGGTATTTTTTTAACGATGTTTCAGAGTATTGTATGCATTCTGCCATTATCCTTTAAAGGAAAATCCCACTATAGGCAACAGGAGTTCTGTATTAAAAAAATAATGGATGATAGTCATATTCATCCAGATCCTACTCCAGACTAAGGCATCCTACTGACTGTGAGATAAGCACAGTGTGTGCTAAATTGTGCAACTGTGAGCTGCTACTTCAACTACTGCAGATTTTATTAAGTTCTTCCAGAGAAGAAACCATTAGGCAAAAGCTGTATTCAATCTGCAGGAGCAGATAGTGCAGATGGCCAATGCATTACTCTCAAACAGTAAAACTAAGCACCCTTCTGGCTACACACGAAGTTCATATATTCTCATTCCAGGACAACATGTGGATTTTGGACCAATCATTCCTAGCCAGAAACAAACTGCCAGCAGTGCCCAAGTTTTCAGAGCAGCTACATCCCAAACAGGAATGCTGCATAGGATTCAGGTATGTTTCAGGAATAAAGAAGCCTCTTATACAGAGCATCTCAGTTTATTTAAAGATGATTTTTTCCCCCCAAACTGAATCTTGAGTGAGTCATCAATCACTGAGCAGTTCTGTGCTGTGTTCCCTCTACCACAAGCTAACATTAAATGTTGTATAACCACCTATGACAACGTTTTTCGAGCATTTTTAAGATACAGCCCCTTTCGCCTCATCAGTCTTCCTGCCACCCTTCCAGCCCTCCTCCTCCCCAGCCATCAGCACCTCCATTTCCCCTGGGCAGAGGAACGAAAACAGTCTGTAATTACTGTCTGCAAGTATTTACTTACTCCCACATCTTAATAGGACTGAACTGCTGATCTTTCCACAACCCTAGAATAGGCCTCAATCCTCAGCTAAGAAAAAAAAACTGGTTTACTAAACAATGCATTCTCCTAATATCCCCACGCAATTTATTTGGCACATCTGTGCCAAGTTAGACAAGAATATAAGGAGAATTATCTTTACTTATTATTGGAGTTTTTGATACATACAGGACTCTAAAATATATTGTAATGTCACCACTGTGCATCAGACACGGAGTGCAGGGAAGTAGCATGTGAGCAAGAAGAGTCTATACTCTATTTGATGAGAGGCCCACCACTAGGATACAAATACAGATAGCCTGCTGCCAAATAAGGGATAATAATATCTATAAGGTCAACATTCCCAATAGAAGAGAGGGGAAACAGAAAGGTTGCAAACATACCCCATGGGGGTTCAAGACAGCGTGCAGAATAGAGGCTGAAAAACAAGTTTGACAGGGTGTGGAAGAAGAACACCGAGAACAAAGGCTGTCTCCAAGAGACAAGAGCAGAAGTTAAATGGGGTGCGTAATCCCCGCGTGATGACGACCCTGACTGGAGAAGAAGCAAGTGAATAGAAGCAATTTATGGCTCTGATTGGAGGAGCACTTGAGCGGGCAGTCAGGGTCTAGACGTGAAGGAGACTTGTTAAGTGTTTTATTGACATGTTGGGGGGGATGGAAAGTTGCAAGAGAAAGCTTGGATATGTATATATACACGGGATATTAGAACCTGCAATGAAGGATTGGATCGTTCACGCATCTGAGTGCATACCTTCAGATGCTGCAATACCCTAATCCAGACCTAGCTAATTTAGTGGAAGAGGCCGCTATACTTGTCTACTTAGCAGCATTTTCCTAATAACATGACACTCCTCAGCTTATTAGCTGCTGGCAGATGCTGCTTGCACAAGTACTCCCAGATTAAACTAATTCAGTCAAGGAACTAATGTGTTAAATCAGTTCACTACCATCCTCTGTTAAAAAAACTATCCATTTATAATGAGTCTGAGGGAGTATCTCTGGGAGCTCTGTTCCTAAGCACCTACAAAAGGGTTACCCTTCCAGCAGCACAGAAGCCCTGTCTACAGCTTGATTTATCCAAGGATGAACACATCTTAATTTGTGCCTACACTAGGGCTTTACACTACAATTGGTTTTCAACCAATTTAGAAGTGAATACATCTTTCTCCATCCAGGATAGTACAGACAGAAAGACTAGGCAGAAGAACAGTTATAGATAAAACCTGCTTGCCTTCCTGTAGCTCTTCCTTAAAGAAGAAAACAACATTTCATTTGAGTAGAGCACAAATTGTGATAACCATAAACATCACGTTTAAGATGGAGCATCTTCTGTAGTGGTGAGATACAAAAGGACTCGTACAATGCTCACAGTGAGGGAGAAATAGACTAAAGGAGGTTAGCTTCCATAGAAACGCCAACACCAGTCCAGATTTCTAGAAGTCTGCAGGTTCATCAGATGCTAACCACTTGTGAAAAAGCTGTCCCTTTGTATCACACGCTGCCAGCAGTTCAGCCAGCAGACCGGCTGGTGGCCCAGGGCTGCTCTGCTGTCCCAGCACACAAACAAACTGGAAGCAGCTGCTCAGGCAGTAGAGACACCACAAAAGTATGAGCCTCTCCCAGCACCTGTCATCAAGCATTTGAAACCTATGCTCTATCACACAAAAGGAGGCCAGGGCCTGGCTCCTCCTGAAGTGAACTATACGAGCAGCTGAGAGCACCTGCTGCTCCTGTAATGCCCCCACATGGGCTCCATCTCCCACAGCCATACAGGTGGGATTGTCCTACATGCACTGCCCATAAAGATAGGACTCTACTAAACAAGCACTCAAGTAATCTCAGAAAGCAGACTGAAAGCCTACATAAGAACACAAAATAAAAACCAACAGATATTGCTATAGTGACTGGGGAGAAATGCCTTCCACACACCACACCTTGAAGTTAATTTAGCCCTAGAGATAAAGTATACCAAAAAAGCATACTTGTCTACTCTTATTTTAGGAATTCTGAGGAATACTCTACAAAACAGTTTCTGCAGGCTCTCTTCCCATGAAGACTGCTTTGCCAAAGTTACAGGCAGGCTTACTGCAAAACAACAGAGAATAACTACCATCCAGGTTTCTCTAAGAAGTCATTACAGGCCCTCTGGTCCTAGAAGAGGTGAAATTGCCTCTGATAAGTTCTTTGCAACACCATGCAAAGCATCACCAGGAATATCAGCAATCGCGTACATAAAAAAAGTTGACTCACCCAACCAGTGATAGATTCTCCAGCCATAGAACACCCCCTCTCAGAATGCAGCCTTCATCCAGGAGATGTTCTCCTTTCAGAGGCCAGCCCTTAAATGACCCCAGAGAGAGGAGGGACCAGGGTCTGCCCCTTCTGGTCACATGGGAAGTGCAGGTGAATTGCTTGCACCTGTGCTTTGTGGGCCAGCCACCCCCTTCACCAGGTGCTCAGCCATCAGTTCAGGCTGTAACATAACAATTCCCTTAGGTATGCCTACTTAATATATGTGAGGGAGGCGTTTCTTTTCTCACCTCTGTGCAAAATAGGTAGATGTTATATTTTTTTTTCCTTCTTTTGTTATGTTTTAAACTTGTGGCTCTATTAATCTCATTTTAAAAAGTTCTTGCCTTCTCTGGTTCCATTTCCTACGTTTCTGCGAGACTGCATCTCATCACACGCAACTAATTCATCATTTTAGTTTGAGTCATTAATCTTTGCCTCTCCTCCAAAAGATAATCCATGTTTAATAGCTATATTATAAAATGTGCATCAAGGTGCTGAAGGACTGTTTTGCAAACTTTGGGAGAACATTGTAGCTACACCAAATTTAATTACACATCCAAATATCATTTTCGGGAGGCCAAAAGATCTCCCTGTAACAGCAAGAGCTAGGAATATATTATATATAATTTGTGCTTGACTTTCGGGAGAAATAAAAGAACACAATCAGTTCCCTCATGTCTCCTCCAGGCCATTAAATGTTATCTCTAAACAATGAAGATAAGGACGCAGTTTTAAAAAGATTTTACCATTGATAAATATTTACTAACTCAACAGAGTCCTCCTTGAAGAAGCAGAAGATTAGGTTGCCAAATAAATAAGTGAGACTCAAGCTGATCTTGCATACCTTGAGTCAGAATTGAACCTGTAAAAAGCTGCATGCCTTCAAACATTTCTCCAACTGTCTGCCACTACTTGCTTGCCTCATAGTTAGTGAGAGCACAGCCTAAGCACTACCAAAGATGCATAAAGCACTAAGGCATTCTATCCAAGAATTATATTACTTTCATTAATTGGCATATTAAGTTTTGTCTATTAAACTACTGTTTAAAGCTTCATGAATATTTTTTTCTGGACTCCAACAGAGTCAGGTTTCTTCCACTCAATGCTTTAGGTGACTGGTGCACCCAGATATTACAAGTTATTATGTTCATCAAATCCTAAGATTGTGTTAAGTAACAATAGATTGCAAGCCATGTAGTTGCTTCTCTGGTTCCTGAATTCCTAAATCTGAGTTTTTTTTCCCAGCTTTTCTTTAATGAATGTTAATATCTATCTGGGCTAAAAGGCTCTAAAACTAAAAGGTACATAAAAAGTAATACATATTCCTTGTATTTTAAAATCATTATATTTATGTTTTGTTTTATCATTATGTTTTAAACCAATCTTATAAATTGAATGTCTAAGAGAGAAGAGGTGAATAGTGAGTTTTGACTGCCTGAGGTTCCTATTACCAAAATAGCTTTGAGGAGAGAAAAAACCTAGAAACATCGTAACTCACAAATGAATTTAGATGGTCTGCTGCCATAGCCTTTGCCACTGACAAATGTAATAATTACGTTTAGTATCAACAGTTGAAAACACCTCAAAAAGAACTACTGCTTCATTTTACATTTATTTTATAGAAATGTTATAGCACTTCATGATTTCGTCTCACACATTATACATAAGTATAATTGTGTTCTCTTGAACCTTTGTTAAAAATATTCTAAGTAATAGCTATAAATACCAAAATTATATTAACCATGTGTCACAACACTAATGCTATTTCAAACTAACACTTTGCACCCAATGCTTTCTGAATTGTACATGGTTCACAACACTAAAATAATAAGTAAATTATAGGTGATCCATTTCCCGTTTAAAAATGGAAAACTGAGTGACAGACTTTCTTACAGGGACTTACTAATACAGAGCTCACATTATCCTGCTAATACTTATCTTCCTTTCCAAGGAATATGCAGTACTACACATCTCTCCTTTGCAATTATTACATTTGTATTCAATCATCAATTTTCTTATTTTAAACCTTGTTAAGTTGAAAGTAATTGTTGTGAGTCCTGGCTGTCTCAGCTTGACTCCAGTTTCTTATATTTCAGAGGAAGCATTCACATCAGTGTAAGGCCTATGCTTCCATCCTTCGCAGAAGAGATGCTGACGAGCCAGTTCAGTGGATTCTTAGGGCACAAAATAGGTTGCTCTGCAACCAGGAGCACCCTACAGCTTCTGTGGCTTTATATATGGGAGTGAACTCAAAATCAGTTTCAACACTATCCCACAAGGAGGCACATTGCTCTTGCAGCCAAAATTTATAAACCTCCTTGCTTTGTCTCTTTCCTGCTTTCCAAGCTATCACCTGTCTTCAACGATGACAGATTCAGGGTGATGTGGGATTCACTTATAGCAGCAGATTTATCCAGTGTTTTCCTCACTGGTGAATGACCCTCAGTTTCATCCAGTCTACTCTCATGGACTGTATTTGTCATAGAATACTTTACTTGTGTATCTGCTGTTACTCATTCTCAGTACTTAAATACTGATTCCCAACATTTCACTCTCCTCCTTTGCTGTCCCTATCAGCCAATATTTGTACATTGCTCTGAAAGTAATGCATCTCATTTATTTTCATAGAAACTGCAACAGATATGAAGAGCACAATAACACTACTTGATTGCGCAAATTACCAGCTACAAGAAACTATTTTTCAAGACAGTCACCAACATCACCAAATTTGTGTGGATGTGCTGATTGAGATGCTCATTTTGTGATTTGACAGCTGTGCATGGCCATTCAGAATATGGCTTGTCTTTCATATCATTGTCACCACTGCTGAAACACAGAACCCACTGCCTCACTGCACTCAAATACACTGTTTGGCGTCCATAAACATTCAGGAAGCATTGATGAATGTCAACAGGTACAGTTTTTCCACATGGAGGAATTCTGTAACATACCTTTGCTTCACATGCACATCCATGTCAGACACCACTTTGTCAGACTGCCCCTCTGCTGTCACCTGTCAAATGGCAGCAAAATGTAACGGAATGTTGGCAGGAAGGTTCAGCCTCTACTTCCATCTCACTAACACCTGCCTCTGATATCACAGGCCAATTTTATAAAATAAGCAGCATTACTTTTGGAGCAGCCCTCTTATAATCACTACCACATTCTCCAGTATCAGTAGTGTCAGGTGGATCCCTTTGTATGAGCACAGGCTGCTTCTGATTCCTTCTTAGGACAGGATCCATATTCTCTCTGTGTAACCATTTTGGTTCTCAGCTTCCTTCAGAGTCATTCTCATCTCCTGATGCAGATGACACCAAGCTGTGTGGTAAAGTCAACATGCCCGAGGAACAGGATGCCATTCAGAGAGACCTAGACAGGCTCCAGCAGTGGGCCCAGGTGAACTTCATGAGGTTCAATAAATCTAACTGGAAGGTCTGCACCTGGGTCATGGCAACCCTCCACTATCAAATTAAGCTGGGGGTTGTAACAATGGAGCACAGCTGTGCTGAAAAGTACCTGGGGGTATTGCTGAATATCCCTGGAGACACTCAAGGTCAGGCTGGACTGGGCTCTGAGCACCTAATGGAGCTGAAAGTGTCCTTGCTCATTGCAGGGGAGTTGGAGTGACAGCCTTAAAGGGTCCCTTCCAGCTCAAAAGATTTTATGATTCTATGCCAACAGAACAAGAATTCAGAATTGTCCCCCTAGCAATATTTGCAAATTTAAAAATGCAAAAAGGTGGATCTTTTTGTTTTGACAGCTATGCTTCAAATGTACACCATCAGCAGTTTTTATTATTTGATCCAGACCATTAAAGTAAGAAGGAGACTTTCACTGATTTTCTTAGAAACTAGCCCTTACCTTTGGAAAGTATATTTTCTTCAAGCAAAGGACTCTGTAGCTTCCCCTTGATGCAGGCTGAAGCACCTACTTAGCAGGTCTGAGCACCTGGATTTCAGTCATAGCTTTTTCCCCTGGAGTAAAATGAGCACCTGACACACATCTTCTAAGTACTTTTTTTTTTGGTGCCTTCAGAACGATGGAGATAAAGTTAATACCAGTTCGCACAGTACAGTTGTGATTTAAACTTATGAAACTGCATTTTTATGGATCCTTAGCTGCTGTAAATGCATGCACCTATAACATCAAGAAAAGTGACAGAAAATTGCAAGAGATACAGCATGTTTTCAGTGTTGTTTTTTTTTCATGGTAGGGTGAAACTCCTCACTAATGCTGTGCTCTCTATTAAACAGCATACAAGGTACAGTGGCATAGTTTGCTGCAGTTCACTAAGAAAACAGTAAACATCCTACTTAGAAATGCTGCTAATATAAATTTCCCATGACAACAGTCAGTAGTAGTACCCTGCTGACAAATTGCAATGTCATTGCAACACGTGCTTAAAGTACCATAATTACAGCTGTTTGCATGAGGGCATATAAGCTGACTTGAATTGAGTGAGCAAAGTTCTTGAAACTAAGATCCTAAAACGACTGGAAAGTTGTGAGTACCTTATTTTTAGGTGCTAGTAGCTCTTCTATGCGATCCAGAAGAAGAGATATATATCTAAACAGGAAAAAAAGCTTTTACCAGCAATAGGATTTGCACCAGTTGACCCTAAACAGGCATTGTGCGTGCCTGGAGCACTAACTCCCAGAGGACTTTGTATGTGCATTTTAATCAGGGTGCTCTGGTCTTGAATTCACTGCAGGTAAGATCGTGTGGAAAGCACCAGTGCTGGAGTCCAGGTGGTTTACTCACAAGCACAGGTGGAGTTGCAGGGTAAATCTGTAACAGAAGTCATGCACCCTAAATCACCAGAGCTCCAGCCAGGATGTTATCCCTAAAACAGCAGGGCAGGTTTTGCTGAAGAAAGAACCCCACGTTCTTGATCTTGGTGTATTCTGCATATGACCAGGCATCCAGCAGGTCAGCAGTATTAAGACTTTGGCTCTCCCAAAATTACCTGGCAAGCAAGGGATGTTACAGATATAAGCACAAATGCATTCAGTACTAGGTGTAGATAAGAATGATTTTGATGTTGATTTTTTCATGTCTGTTCGAATCAGGTATAGAAATCTCTTGCTGATCTAGGTCTACTTGATTTTCACATATCCATACTCTGCTCATGTTTATAACCTTTAGTACAGCTACGTGTGTAAAATAATCAGTTCAGAAATGTAGGCTGCAAGCAAGACATCTGTAATGAAGTATGGGGCACAACAAAGATGCTGGAGCTAGAATTTTTGCATTTAAGAACTCTTTAAATCAAGGGCTTCCATTTTATCAGCAGAAATCATCAAAAGATAGGAAAATTCATATAGATTCTTAGGGAAGAAAAGTTTTCCACTGTTGATAGAAAACCATTTAAGAAAAGAGTGCAGACTGGGGATGTGAGGAAAGAAGACATGGTGGCTCAGGAACTTTCTGGGCTTACAACAGACAGTGAAATTTGTAAGAGAACTCAGTCTATTTTCTTTAAAATAATAAACTTCAAATGATTACAAGAGTGCACAGAAACGTTATCGGTCTTTATTCTGACACCTCTTGCCTACAGATGATTTTCCATTTAGAAAAAAGCCATCTTCAGTGTACATGGAAAAAAAAAAAAACAGGACTGCAAATGAAATCAAGCATCTCTACCCTGCTATAAAATTGTCTTTTTAGAGTTATATTGTGCAGCTTTCCAGCTTTTAGCCAAAATGAATTACATTTCCATAGTCATTAAAAATACTTTTCCTCAGCTGATTCAATATTATTCAGCTTGAAAACACTGGAAAAGAAGCTATTTTATGCCTTGGGATAAAGCTTTCACTAGTCAGGCATTAGAACAACTCTTCAATAACCCCTTGCTGATCTTGAAAATTTCAAGCCTATTTTCTCTGTTACTGAAAAATCATTCAGATATATGGTTAAGATTCACTTGATCTCAGTTACAGGAAGGTACTGCACAGGAAACCCAAGTGCATAATTGTAAAATAAGACTCTACACCTTGCTTTCCTCTCCTGCTTTTTTTCCTGCAATATCATGCTTGAAAATATATTATTCAACACCAAATAACTCAACTTCCATGAACGAAATGCTTGAAATCTGCAGAAAATCAACTCCTTAGAGCTAACGAATCCCTCAGTTGAAAGGACATCTCAAGCTATCCCAGTGCGCTTTGTGCTTCATGCTTATGTTGCAGTAACTAGTTTGCAAACATACAGCTGGGAAGAAGTGATTTGCTAATGATATGAAGTAGTTCTGATGTGAATTTGCTAAAAGATCACACAAAGCTGAAGTGTAAAGAATTGCAAAGAGAAACAACACATCTGGGGTTTCCATTTGTTTATGTTACAGATAGTACAAGCCTACTGGTTCCTATCAAGATAAATCTTGATGTCCTCATATGAGAAAGCAAAACCCTCTGTTGTGTCAAAACAAACACGTGACAGGCATCATAGTTGTTCCTTCTAATGTTAAAAATCAGAAACTAAACAATGCAATCAACCTAAGTCAAAGTTTGGCTGCTGAAACTTGGTTGCATTCTTAAGGTCACTTATACTTGTAAAATGGTCATTTTTAATAAAGATCACTATTTTTATGTAGGTAAATATTAACACTGATATCCACTAGATCTTTTTGATAAGTGCTTTGTTACTGAATAACAAAAAGAACTTGGCATGCACACCTTACTGCTTTTAAAATCACGGCTGTGCTCTTGCGTGTTCCCCCTTGCTTTTTAAAAGGTGATATTCTCCCATGCAAACCAAAACTATCAGAATTGCACACTGCTTCAGCTCCAAAATCCCCTCATTATTCACTCCCAGAACGTGCTCTTCCATGCACAAACATTGAAAAAAAGAACTATTTAAGTTAACTGAAAGAATCCTAATATTCCTTTCAAAGACTTAAGACTTTGAGTCTTCATCTGAAGAATAAATGTGAAGTTTCTCCCCTGCCTCCTGCTTTTCTGAGGCTTGCTTAACCAGGTTGTCCTCCCTTCATATTTTCAAGGCTTTCTCTAAACAACGGTCAGAAGCAATTTCACTGAAAATGAAAAGAGGTTCTCATGAACTCTGTTGACCACAGAAAACAAAAACACAAAAAGAAGCATCTGAGAACCATGACAAAAATCTGACAGCTCTGCAGCTATTTCTTTCTGATATACTGTAATGGTAAGCAAAAAGCACCTGTTTCTGTTTTCTACAAATACTTCTCCTTTGTGTGTGTATCCACCTGAGTTTTTCTGACAGATTTCAACATTATATTTGAAGTTAGGTTAACTTCTTGTTCTACCAAAGGGAATAATTGATCTCCTTGCAGTAAAAGGTCACCCATCACTTTTTAGACATGGATAAAAAAAAATCCAGTTGTTTATGATACAATATGTAGACCTCACTACATAAGGCACAATTTGTTTAAGCTTAAAACAGTCCTCAGTTATCCACTCTAGCAACAATTTAAGCATTGTTACTTGACTTCAGAAATGGAATAGACAGGGTGTCTTGATGTTAATAAGTGGCACTGAGGTAAAAACATTCGTAAGGAACTGTGGGACACAGGAACTAACGCATTTTGGAGACACTTACGCTTTGCAAATCAAACCATGCTGATTTAGCTTTTAACATGTCTGATAGATGGAAGAGGCAGGAGTTTCACTTACCTTGAGGCCTGAGGTGCCCTTTTACTCTAAGTCACACAACATCAGAGGCAAATACCAACATAATTGGTACTGACAGGTCTCCCAAACAGGCGACTTAAAGATATTTTCCACCTGTAAGGTCATTAAGTCCTCTTTTTGTTAAACAATTTTTGAAGCAATGTAAATACCACTCATTCCAGATCACTTCTGGAGTATCTTGTTAAATGATTTTCTTATACTAGAAAAAGCGAGCAAATCAGACCTGCACCCTTAAAAAAGTATTTCTTCCCACTCTCAAGACTTGCAGCCTATAGGCTAGGATATATTTAATGTATGTTCTCAAAACACTTAAATATCTGTTTTTCACTTATCTGTGCTAACTTACATTCTCTTCCTAAGGGTGGTAGAGATGTTCAACATCCCACTGCTAAATAACACACCAGATTTTTCACTTACAGGTAAAAATGGGTGCGGGAGGGGCACTAACAACAAAAGTTGCATGTTTCATTAATACAGTTGTCATTTCCAGCAACTATTTCCAAAACAAAAAGCAATTTCCGAACAAAAAGACAAAAAACAGATAATTATTATGGTGGATTGGATATTTTGAGAGTTATATGAGATAATTTTATTTGCAAATGCCAATGCACAAAGTTGAAGAACTCTATACTATTCCTTTTTCATTCATTTTCCTCTGAGTCAAGGAAAACAGAGATTATATCATCAGTATCTTTAAAAAAAAAGTGTTTTATAATACATGTGAATTAAATACAAAGAAAAGTATCCTTTTCTGTCTCTGTCTCCTAAATATAAAGTGGTGGGCAAAACCTAGTATTTAATGGGAAAAACGCTTATCAGCAGCAGCCACCTATTGCAAATACATGGCAATACACTTTCAGAAATAAAGTCAACCTACATTTCTTTTCATGAGATTAGTCCAAAAAAAATCTCAGCGTATGAAATGATGACATGCACCACACATGTCTTTGATGACTCTCAAACGTAGAGACAACAAGCTTTGAAACCAGATGATTTTGCTAAGTAAACCTCCCAACTCAAGAAATAAGACAAGCATCAGTGAACAAGTCCACAAATTTTGGTTTTGCATTGTTTCTCATGTTACTTTTTCCAGACTACTCTTGCTAGCACACCATGATATTTGTTGCTGCACTGCTGCACCTTCACAGTTTTCCACTGCCTTTTATGTTCTGCACTGTTGTTATACTTTCTTTTAGAGAGCCAACGTGCTCACTGAGCAGAAGAAATGTATTTTACCACCTAGCCAAAAGACAGTTATCAGAAGATAATACAGTCGTGCAGTCAGAAGCATCTCCCTCTCTCCATAGGACTGAGCATCTTACAGGTTTTCCATGTCATTAACTTGCTTAACTGGAGCTTAAAAATGAATCAGCTCACACAGATCCCTTTCGCAAGAGCGAAAGAATCCTGCTGCAGTAAGATTTGCAGAGCTGTTGTAGTGCAAAGCTCTGACATCTGTGTGCCTTGGAAGACCTTGACCCAGTGCAAGACCCAGTGGTTTTCCTTCTGGGTCTCCTCACCTGGATCCCTCGCACATCAGCTGTGGAGCCTTTCCACAATAAGATGTTCAGATTCTGCTCTGATACTTGCTGAGAAATGCTAGAATCCTATTATCTCCTAGTTTAATTGTTAGCTGTATTCAATCGCATATTGCACATAACGAGCACGGAACAAGTCATTTTGTGACACACTTCTAAAAACAGCTCTTGTGATGTAACAAGGGTATTTAAAGAACAAGCTCCTGTTTCAGCTTGTTAAAATATATTTATACTTCTCTGTTTACATAATGCATATGTTTATATTTATGCATACTTTATATCTACACAAAACCATTCTATTATACTAAAAATGGCTGACACATAACACGTGACCTGTTAATTCCCATTATAGTTATAAAAAGATCAAATTTGAGGAAAAACAAACAAAACATAATTGACAGCCCCCTTGAAGGATATCTTTCAAGCATAGCCATGCATTTTGTTTTTTAAAGGTAGCTTTTGTCAGCTTTATGTCAGTTAGAGACAGCTTTTACAAATAGAAATATCAACACAGGCATTCTTTTATTAGTGGTTTTTTTTTTAAACGCATCTTTTTCTTCATCTTTCCATACTAAAAGCGTTCCTGGTGTTGGTCAGCCTTACAACACAGGTACATTTTATTGAAATCTTATTAAATTGCCTGAAACAGTACTGTGAGACATAAAGATGTTTTTGAAATTTGGAAGTGGTTAATATTTAATACCAAGCCTGGAAACAGAGAAATAAACAATGATTTCAGCCCTATTTATTACAGCAATCATCTTTATTCTTGACCGAACACTGCATGAAAAAATTAGGAGTGAAACGCTCACATTTCCACCGTGTAAACTGTCTTATCAAATGAAACAAAAAGACCTTTTATAAGAGTAAGGTTACTTACGAATCTTTCAACTTTTTTTTCCAGAAGTATGAATTCAGAGTGACAGTCAAAAGCAGAAGGAAATAAACCCCAGCTCAGTAAGATTATATTCATGTTTACATTAGTCAAAGATTGTTGCAGGTTAACTGTTTCATACTGCCATGAATCAGAAATTGTTTATAATAACACTTAAAAATTAAGTGTGTGTGTACATGTATACATCAAAAGGAGAAAAAGCAACCACCATATTCCCAGTCATCTTCTTCCCTTGTTTTCTGCTACATTTGCAGTTCTAATGCCCTGGAAACAAAAGATCAGAGAGGGAATAAATTCAGAAGAAATAAAGAAATCATTATACTATTATCCACTACTGGATTTTCAATGTCGCAACCTATTAGTAGTGTTCTCTGACACATATCGGTATCATGAGACCATTACAATACTTTCCAGTGCAATTCCATTTGTGACAATTATACAAATACAAGTGCATACATACTGTGATGTCTTCCCTATATTTACATAACTGTTGACAATTGTCATGTGTTTGTTTAAACAAAAATTGTTCTGTTCTAATTCATTATTTGAAGTTCAATATTACAACATCATATATAGGAATCCTACTTAAAATTCAAGTGACATCTAACTTGAATACTTATCTGGAATTTGCATTCTTGATTAGAATTTGAAAGTTGTGTTGTGTGCATTTACCATATTTGCTTTAAAATAACTGAAGGCTGAAACTTATTCCAGTCCTGAGATCAGCTCTATTTGTCTGGGTGTATAAGCAGTCCAACAGGGCTTCACAGACATTGTCAAGTTTATGTCCATTACAGTCCTGAGTTGAGATATATCCCTTATGGTTTAGGTCTTTCTGAACATAATTCTGTTGCTGTTTTAAGTCCCAGATTGAACGCCTAACCTGGGTTTTCTGTCCCACCTGTGATGGGCAGGGATCCATGCTAAATGAGGCTGCTCCTCTGAGGTAGAGCTAACTTATGCACCTGTATGCTAGTTTCTACCATTCTCCAGATTTCAGTCTCTGATATTTGAGGACAGGAGGGGTGGTTCAACAAGCTACTCGGACTTTCTTCCAATTTTACCATTTCCATTAGATATCTGTTGCTTTTTGCAGACAACCTTCTCTTCCCATTGCTTTGTGGGTGCTCAGAGGAAGTCATCTTACCTCCACAATGGTCCTGAATCATTTAAATTCTGCTTCAGTGAACTGTAGATCATCGCCTACAAATTCAGTGTCAGCTACCTTTCATACTACAACACACACTTTCAGCTTTCTAATCATAGCTCTTGTCTGAGTGACAATTCATCTCCTAGAAATGGGAGAGGTAATGTTCCGAAACATAGTTTCCATCATTAAAGAGAACAAAGAGTAGAAAGATTGGACTCAGAGTTAGGACAGAATTTTATGGGATCAGATAATCCCTTTCCACCATCAGTCCATAATTCTACATGACTTGCAATGTTTTATGCATGTCCTTAGGGATTCAAAGCTAGCTATAAGATATTCTCCCTGACTCCACTTCAGTCATGACCAGCTGTGATATGTGTATTTCTCCACGATGTGAGCTCTTAAACCTCCTAGCATTATCCTGTTTATACTAAATCCTGTTCTGATACCACATATTACTCATCTCTTGATATGAAGACTGGACACACCTTGTCATTTGCTGTGACCAGCTTTCAACTTCGAGCTGTTTTACTGCTTGTAACACCCTATGCTGTCTACTGTAACGATTGATTAAAATACCTAATTTAAAGAGACAAATGCAGTTACAATAAGCTAATGTGTGCCATCTTTGAGTTCCAACTGTTATATACATGGGAAGGTACATCAAACTCAGTTTATTCATCATTAGATGTGGTTACTTAAGGCAATACTTTATCCTCCCACCACAAATCCACAGACTCAACAGCAAGTAATTGGTTACTGGAGCTCTGTGGTGGCTTTGCAATAGTTAGTAATAGCTTGTCATAGCCTCAATATGTCCAGATGTAAAAGAGTGGAATCATTCTCCTCCTCTGATGATGGTGATTACAAATAGAGCCTGAGCAGCTAGTTTTAGAGCACATTTCAGCTATTTTAAGTTGCATGAAATGAGTCCCACCACAGCAGCCTCGCATTCAGGTTGAAAAAGCTCAGTGACGGCTCTACATAGAGAATTTTCTTTAACTAGTAAGTGCTAATTTGACAAAATAATTTCCAATTCTTTTTCTTCTTTTATTAGAAGTTCTCAGGAGCTGGTGGACTCGGCGAGTGGGATTGTTTCCTCAGTGACACAAAGCTGGTGCTTCTAACAGGTAAAGGACATTCTCACAGGAGATGTGAGTCATACCTTCATAACTCTGCTAGGCTTAGGGCTGTGTTTAAGCGTTTCTCAGAAAGAATGGTGAGATAAGAGCAAAAACCTAGCAAGCCTGTAGCAAGAGTACCAAAAAATACTGAGAAGTCTGTTAAAAAGCCCAAACAAAGTATAGCTCTTGTAACTCCTGATATAACAAAGAGGGAAATAAAAATTTACTCTTACTCTTAGCAGATTTGCTTCATAAAGAACACACCTCTTAATGGCACCTGAGTTTCCAAGCACCAAGGTCTGATTTATACCTCCCTCTTTCCCTCCTGGCTAATGAATTGTGCTAAATTAATAGAAAGAAAGCCACTCAGTCAGAAACCTTTATCTTCATTTTAGTTTCTCAAAACAAACTGTCATTTCTCCATCAGGACAGAAAGCTGGCATAAAAGAAGAAAAACAGAAAGCTTATATAGCAAGGAATAGAAGCATAGCAAATTCAATTAACTGTTTTCATTTCCTTCACACCAAATATTCCATGTACATTTTTGGTTGCAATTCACATAGAAAGGCAATTCTAAAGTGATATTGAAGAATCTTGTACATTTTTATACAACATGAAGTCTTTAAAATGAAATGTATATATTTTTAACAGGTGCAATATGGGAGAGAGAAGTGATTCTTTGTTAAATCCCTGACATGACAAGTTTTGTCATTTCTTATTAGGCAACTTAGTGCAATGCCATGGTGGATTATATCTTTTGATGCAACAGCAGCTAGAACAAAAGTGCTTTTCTAAAACTTTTAGTAAGTAATTGGAAGTAGCAAAATACCTGCTGCAATGGCAGGTCACTATAAGCTTGCACATTAGTACTTTCCATAACTCTGCAGCGCTTGGGGGAAGGAGAGGCTATAAAAGATGCTCTGCTTCAAGTAAGAATATTCCGAGTCATTAAATGCCAGATCTTCCCTGTACAAAACAATTCTGAGTTCTTCTCCTTAGGATGCTGGCATTGATATTCCTTCATGACTGTCCTGCTCTCTTTAGTGTAAGAGATAAATATTGAAATCACTGTTAGTAAATGTATACCTTGTTCTACATTGCCTGTTAGTGACACGAGATCCATTTATACAGGTGGGTAAGTACTGAAACACCTCATTAACTTCTGCTTATTCAAGTGGAGTTTGGATCAGAGTTTAAAGCCCCATATTCCACAATCTGATTCTGAATATGAATCAATGCAAAACTAAAAACTAACTGAATTTCTATTCAGTCATTACATCAGTCAGGATACAAACATCAAACCAGACTGCAAGTGAAGCACCTAACCAATGATCTACACAGAAAAACAAGTAGAGCTTTATATTATCAAGTTTGTATTGTCCGTAAGATGAAATTCCATGTAATATGCAGACTTTAAAAGCCTTTATTTTCCACGGGTTCTCACCTTTCCAGTATACAGCTAATACATTTTTACTCTCATAGTTTTTTCCTATGATTTGTTTGAATGCTTAATTTTTTCCTCTTCACCATTTCCCTTTTCTACCTCTTTCAGTTTCCTTATTCATTAATGGAACAAGCCTATTTCTCAGCTAACTTTTCCCTTCTCTTCCCCTTCTGACAACAAAATCAAAACAAATGAACAAACCAACCTCCTACACTGTGAGTTGTAAGTGTTGCCTAGATAGGCATGTCTTCAAGCCCCTATCCAAACTCATCAATTCTAACTCTACCTATAAGCCTTAGGAAAATGTTATCATTCAGTAATTCTTACAGATTACACTTTCATTTCTAAACAACTTCATAAATGTGTCCCAGGATTTCTGTAGTAGCTCATTTTTGTTGCTTGTCATCATTACTGCCGTTCTCAGTATCTTATTTCCAGCCGGTCTCTATCTTTAATCATATGAACTGATTTTTTTTTACATTTCCCACAAACTCCTTGTTTCATTTTCAGCTTTCTGGTGCCATTAGCAGTTTCTGACTGACTTCTTAATTTTTTTTGCCTAAATCGCTCTCTCTCCTTTATTAAACTGAGCTACTAACTTAATATTCCCTGGGCCATAACAAGATTTAATTGTGTTATTCACAAAAAAAAGTCAGTAACGAACTTGCCATTTTTGGTAGAAAAGCCAAGATTTTCTCAAACACCTTTCATCTTCATTACTGCCTGGGCAGCTGTAATTATTAATTGTTTTTTAAAAATTTGTGATTTTCTTACAATTTGAAGATCTTCTGAGGGGAGTGAGATAGATGTAAGAATATCCTTTTCATCATTATGGGAGCTATCCTTTACAAGCAAATAAAAACAGAGTCAGAGTTGCTGTTCACTTTCCTACCCCAAATTCCTCCAAGAATTTTATCTCAGCCACTGCCTGACTTATAAAGCTATCTACAGGAAGTGTCTTTTGAGTTCAGCTCATCAGGCAAGACTTTTGCCATAAGTTTACAGCTCTAATTCACACTACCCTTCTTCTGATGTCCTCCTCTCCCCCAAGATCATCCCTCTCAGAGACTTCATACCATTGCCGGTATGAAGCCCACTTGTTTGACCATGAATTCCCCTTCAGACTGAGATGGTTTTCTCACTAAAGTCTCTGAGATTTCAGAACGCCCTTATTCTACACTGGATGGAGTCCAAAACCTTTGATGTTTTTCTGCTAATTAAAAGATAGTTATTTTGGGGAAGGCTGTCTATCTTTTGATTAAAAAATAAATTGATCAAAAGATTTCTGTCTGGTAATGGACTGACTACTTCACAGATAGATTTATTAGATAACAGACCTAAAATCATAGGAAAAAAAAAAAAGCTCTATTCTCACTATTATTACAGAGAGGACAAAAGAAAGAATATTTCTTTTAGGTTTCTCTTCATGATAAGATCATCAGGCAGCTGGTGCCCCTGCCTACCTCCTCGAGGAAAATCCTCTTTCACCTTAAACCAACAGGACCCATAGGCTCTTTATCATGAAAGCCATGTTTTAATCAAACAAGGGGTGGTAGTAAGGAAAGCAAAGATGCATGAGGAGAAAGACTAAAACTTATCATGAGATTTGTATTTCTTTAGGGGCAGAAACCAATTTGCTCTTAATGCATGTATCTTGGACATCTGAATTTTTCATCCTGACTCCTCTTTGTTTTCAATTATCTGGTTTAGAAACAGCTCTTAATACCTCCTGGGTGCAGTACATAGCTGGAGGCCCTTGTTAACAGAGTCAGTGTTTCTGTGCACTGTTGGCCAGAGGCAGATCACCACAACCATCCAAACTTATGCAAGACCCCTCCCACAGGAACAGTTTCATTACCCAAAGGAAATTATGGGAATCTTGTTTACAACACCGATCATGAAAAACGTAATTCAACCCATGGAAATCTACAGCAGAAATCCAAAGCTTAATCAAAATTCAGGGGGAAGAACAGATGAGAAATGAACATATGAGAAAATGAAAACTGAGCTTGTCTGAGAGCTCTGCTGTCAGTAATACTCCACAGTATATAATACATGCACTGCAGTAGATTAGATGAAGCCTTGCTGATATGAGTATCTACTATTCAGCTGCTAAGAAATGGCATGAATTAGGCTTGAGAACTGCCAGATTAGTGGACTAACAGAGCAAAAAGTGGCAAAATCTTATTGCAATATCAGCACTAAAGTATTTCGTAAGTAAAACATATGAACTTTTCTGGGGCAGATCACAACAAAGCCAGAGGTAGATATCTCAGTGCTTCTTTGTTATACTAAGGAGAGGAAAGGTGTTTAATCATTAATCAGCTCATTAATGATCAACGGTACACTGTAGAATTATTATTCTATTTATATCCGAAACTGTGCAGCTTACAAAATGATAATAGTGTATGTGCCAAATCAATGCAAGACCTGAGAAGAATGGTTTCATAACAAGTGAAACAAGAGACAATATTTCACGATGTCATTTCTCTTCAGAGGATGATCATTCACTCATAGCTACACAAAAAGCCTAAGAGAATTGGGAAGAGAGCCCCCATCAGTTGACTACTTCTGGCATTGAACCAGACCCTCTCCAACAAGATCCAGCTCAGCACAGTAAAGAGATTCGATCGCTGAATTGGGCTCACTTTTCCTGTTCTCTGACAATATTTCCATTTGATTCTTGGCTGTGGCTTCTCCTGATGTTCAGTAAAAGGTATGGCGAACATTTCAGCTGCAGGAGGATTGCAGTGAAAATCTGGAGTCTAGTAGCCATTCTAAATCCTACTAAGAGCAGAACTTTGTAAGGTGCTAGCTTTTTTAAAATGCATGAGGGGGAAAGAAGAGTCCTAATGAAAATACCTTCAAAGACATTTCACTTTGTCAGACGGAGAAGGACATGGTATCCCACTTTAAAGGAAAAAAAAAAAAAGGCAATGTTCCCTTTATTTTATCTGAGCCAAGAAAAGTATCACAGCTAAAAACTGCAATTATAGGAAACTGCCAGATTTATCTTTTGTGATTTAGGATGGCATGCTATAGCAAGATCAGGGAGATTTTTTTAGTCACAGCATGACAAAATATTGTCCATTTGGCAAGGAACAGAGCTCTCTGGCTTCCACACTACAGCATGCTGCTTGAATACAAACCTCCCTTAGGAATGCAAGTGAAGGTGGTAGGTATCCTTACCACTAGTTTGGCAGAAAGCCTGTCCATCGCTCCCAATTCTCCCTTCCTGCACATGGTTTACATCTATAAAGTTATAGGGTATTTCACAGGGTGAGAAGAGGGAGAAAAGATAAATGTAGAAAAGAGATTTCACTATATTTTTTAATATTAAATGTGTTGATGGAAGGCTGAAGTTTTAAAAAGACGATATGGCCAGGAGATAGGAATTAATAGTAATTTGTTATGCCCACCACAGTTAACTTACTGAGGATAAGTGACCTTACCAAAATTCCATTTCTCAGTTTATTTTGCCTTGGGAACATGTTTCTCTGTTGCTACAGTTTATATCAGGACTGTATGAAGCATAATCCAGCACAAAACATGTCTGCTACTCAAAGAACTCATACTAGAAATATATTACATCCATTATAATATTGACAAGATTTAATTACGTACTTAGAACGAATTCTCAAATTGCATTTAAAGAGAATTAAACTTCATCAGAAACATCTTAAAGTAATAAATAAAATGAAAATAAATTGATAAAGTAAAAGTAAAATTTAATTTTAAAATTCAATATTCAGTCATATCATGTTAAATCACAGAAACATACTTATTTCTCCTTTGGTGCAAAAATATGTAACAACATGAGACAGCCTTAGGCTTTAGTATCTTTACATTATTCTCTTACTTTTACAAATTAAACTGCACTAGATCCATGTTTATTCATTTAACATTTTATGCAACGCAAGTTATAGCATTTGGATTAGGTAATCACAGTTAAAAACCATGGCACGTGAAACTCTAAGACTCAGAGCTACATACTTGGCTGTAGAAGAAAAGTTGACAGCTCCATTGAAGGCAGATCACTGGGAAAAAGAACCTAGAATCATGAGTCTTATCACACAAAGGGCAAAAGCTAATAATTCATTTGTGCAATTCATTGGAATCTGTTATTTTATAATTACTTATTGATTAAAGAAGAATGATTATTCATTCATAATGTGTTGTATCTGCAAACATTTTAAGGAAAATGATTAACACTGCCTTAGGATAAACAGGACTTTCTACATTTGATTTTCATACATGGCGACTCCATAAACATGCAGTAAGTTACTTAAACCCTGAGGAGTTGAACAAGGAAACAGTACGACAAAAATGGATAGCAATGAAGGATTTACGTAGACCTACTTACATGATAGAATTCACAGTCTCAAATACTACTTGAGGGCATACTATTTACAGTCAAAGGGATACTAATTGCACAGACTGTGATTAGCTTCATAGAGCTCAGAAATGAGCTCATATTTTAGAATACTTATTATGAATTTATTACTTCGGGCATAATGATATAGGTGTCTGAGACTGTAAATATCTTTCACCCAGGCTGCTTAGAAAGAGAGCAGAGGAAACTCAGTTTCTGCAGCCATTCACACAGATGTCCAATATATCATGGATATTTGGATGTAGTCTTACTAAGTGAAGTTTGCATCCATACAAACCAATTTCTTTCTTTTTATTATTTCTATCTTCTCTTCTGTCCATATTTTTCAAAATCATTTATTTAAAGCAGTTTTAGTTTCAGAGTTTGTAAATATTCATCAGAAGACATTGTGAGAAGGGACATGCAACTTCTGTTCCTACTCTTCTATTAAACTTAAATCTATGATTACCCAGACATTGATCCATGGATTTTCTTTGTTCTATGTCTACATGATGGAATTGTGTTCTACCGCAGAATTGTTAATCAGCAGATCAGAGGTCTGGTCATGACTTTTACTGTTATCCCTACTTAAATATCTCTCTGGGCTGGTTATCAATCATAATGATACATTTGTGAAAATCTCATTAGTCATGTAATATTTAGACCTGTCAGTCTCCTGATGCCAATACAATGAAGTTCAACTTAAATGGAAGGGTGATAAAATTTTGTGATTTTTTAAAGTATATAAATGAACCAAACCATTTCAAGAACTTTGTTTATCTTGGTTTTTTTTTTGTAACCAAAATACAGGCCATGTACTTTATATTCCATCCATAGAAAACCTTTTACATTAAAGACCAAACAGCCTTCATTCAAGTAGCAGTTCCAGTGGCACAAAAAGGAATTCTTCCATGAATGAAAACTATTTATATGAGGATATGCAGAATCTCCCTTAAGCTCTGCATAAGAATCTGCCATAAGAAAATAAATAATCAAACCATCTACATCCTCTTTTCCGGTTTGGTACAGAACTTCTAGACTTTGTCATCAAGTGATCTTTGTCTCACTTTAAAAAGTATACTTATGAAAAGAGCAACACCAACAGTATTTCTCTTGCACCTCAGTGATCCTTCTATTGAAGCTTTCACTCAGACTGTTTCATTCTGAAGAACTTCACTTTGTAAGTCTAAAACCTTGGATTTACAAAGTATGGAATTTTTTAGGACAGAGCCTGAGGAAAGTGTACTACTACTAAAAACACATTAAATTACAGTCACTGTATCTATCAAGAAAATTTAGTTTTTATGAAAGAAAGAATTTTCCATCTAATCCTGATGTTTGGCAAAGAATGGGCAATGAAATCTTTTAGGATATCATATTTTCATCTCCAGACACTGCACTTCTTTATGTTGCAACTACCAATGATAGTAAGTGATAAACAGAAACATAGTATTATTTACTTTAGTTATAGCTGTTTTAAAATAATTTAAAGTATGAACATCATAACTTCTTGTTATACAGTAACACAACCTATGCACTGGCTATCACTCAAGGTTTGAAGCGTAACCACAGAAAAATGGTGGACTCACTAGTTCCTGTAATGTGGTTTATAAAGTCAGCTGTCATTTTGTGGCACTTGAAAAGCTCATTAAGATTGAATACTCAGTTCATCATAGCAGCTGTCCTCCAGCCCAGTTTGAAGGATACCTCTACTGTTACTATGCATGAAGAAACAAATAGAATGGTAGTTCAGGTTTCTGACTCAGTGCTAAATCCAGATCCTATATTGTTTTAATTGAAAACAAAACAAAACAAAACAGAGATTTCACTATGATTATCTCTGCATATAAAAACTGTTTTTGATGTCATATTCACTAAGCTGCTGAATGCCAAAGTTCTTTTCTGCTTCTCAGTTCTTGTTGAAGAAGCAAAGATCAACTGATTGGTCATGTTTTACACTTTCCACAACAAAAAGTGCACAAAAATCCACGTGCAATCGTAATTTCTATGCAGCAGCTGGAATGTATTGGGCTTCCAAGGCATCTCTACTATATTAGAACCTATTCTCCATTTTTTCCTCAAGTGCAAATCAAAAATTAATGTCATCATATATGTGAAATAGTTTTAGGAGGCAATATATCAATCTAACATAGGCAATTTAAGTAAACTGGACAAACTGACACTGAAATAAATTCTTCTTGATAGAAAAGTCTATGTCAATCTGTTTTAAAACATGAAAATAATATTCTAACATAAAATGGGGCTGACCCTTAACCAGTTAAGGGCTCTAAATTAAATTAATCCATCAATGGATTACTTCTCTGTAAAGAGGTCCTTTCATCTGTCTAAAGGTTGAATGCCCATGTTTTTCTTTCTTACAGATAAGCTGTTTTAAAAGGGATCAAGTGGAAATGTTATTTCCAGCATCATGAAAAAGCTTTTTGCAATTGTGAGAGGTTTTTTGCCTTTTTTGTAGCTACTTCTGCTTTTAAGGTGGACTCACAGTTGTCATTTTGGTACTGTTGATGAACAAATCTATTAAGAATGATTTTTCATACACAATATAGACATCCCTTTTGTTTCATTCACAAGTTGTGAAAAGCACATTTCATTTGCTTAACTACAAGTGTAATATATGAATGTATATTTTCTAACATGGTATTGGGAGGAAAAATGTAAAAATAAAATCATCATAGAATCATCATGGAATGGCCTCGGTTGAAAAGGACCTCAAAGATCACTGAGTCTCAACCCCCCTGCTAAGTGCAGGGTTGCCAACCACTAGACCAGGCTGCCCAGAGCCACGTCCAGCCTGGCCTTGAATGCCTCCAGGGACAGGGCGTCCACAACCTCCTTGGGCAACCTGTTCCAGTGCATCACCACCCTCTGTGTGAAAAACTTCCTCCTAATATCTAACCTAAATTTTCCCTGTCTCAGCTTAAAACCATTCCCCCTTGTCCTATCGCTATCTACCCTCACAAATAATCGATCCCCCTCCTGTTTATACGCTCCCTTCAAGTATTGGAAGGCTGCAGTGAGGTCTCCCTGAAGCCTTCTCTTCTCCAAACTAAACAAGCCCAGTTCCCTCAACCTTTCCTCATAGGAGAGGTGCTCCAGCCCTGTGATCATCTTGGTGGCCCTCCTCTGAACTCTTTCCAAGAGCTCCACGTCCTTCTTGTGCTGGGGCCCCCAGGCCTGGACGCAGTACTCCAGATGGGGCCTCACAAGAGCCGAGTAGAGAGGGACCACCACCTCCCTCTCCCTGCTGACCACTCCTCTTTTAATGCAGCCCAGAACATAGCTGCCCTACCGGGCTGCCAGCACACACTGCTGGCTCATGTCCAGCTTCTTGTCCACCAGGACCCCCAAGTCCCTCTCCACAGGGCTGCTCTCGAGTTCTTCCCCCAGGTTGTATAAATACCTGGGATTACCCTGGCCCAAGTGCAGCACCCTGCACTTGGCCTTGTTGAACCTCATTAGGTTCTTGTGGGCCCACTTGTCCAGCCTGTCCAGGTCCCTCTGGATGGCTTTCCTTCCCTCCAATGTATCAACTACACCGCTCAGCTTGGTGTCATCTGCAAACTTGCTGAGGGTGCACTCGATTCCATCGTCTATGTCATTGATAAAGACATTGAAGAGCACTGGTCCCAGGACTGAGCCTTGGGGGACACCACTCGTGACTGGCCTCCACCCTGACATAGAACCATTAATCACAACCCCTTGGCTGCGACCAGCCAACCAGTTCTTCACCCACTGAACAGTCCATCCTTCAAATCCATACCTCTCCAATTTGGAGAGAAGGATGTGATGAGGGACCCTGTCAAAGGCTTTGGAGAAGTCCAGGTAGATGACAACCATTGCCCTCCTCCATCCATCGATGCCGTCACTTCATCGTAGAAGGCCACCAGATTGGTCAGGCAAGATCTACCCTTGGTGAAGCCATGCTGGCTGTCTCAGATCACCTCCTTGTCATGTATGTGCCTTAACATGTCTTCTAGGAGGATCTGCTCCATGATCTTCCCAGGCACAGAGGTGAGGCTCACCGGCCTGTAGTTCTCCAGGTCATCCTTTCTCCCTTTCTTAAAAATGGGAGCAATGTTTCCCTTTCTCCAGTCACCGGGGACTTCACCGGACAGCCATGATTTTTCAAACATGATGGAGAGCGGCTCGGCAACCACATCAGCCGTCTCTCTCAGAACCCTAGGATGGATGTCATCCGGCCCCATGGACTTCCACACATTCCGTTTCATGAGGAGGTCTTGAACTTGTTCCACTGTTACAGTGGGACAGAATCTGCTCCTCTCACCCACACCTTGAGGTTCAGGGTCCTGGCAGACACGGGAAGCCTGACCACCAGTGAAGACTGAGGCAAAGCACTTATTGAGCACCTCAGCTTTTTCCATGTCTGAGGAAGCCAATTCTCCATCCTCATTTATCAGAGGGGGAACACTCTCCTTGACTTGTCTTCTCTTGCCTATGTACCTGTAGAACCCCTTCTTGTTATTTTTCACATCCCTAGCCAAGTTTAGCTCTACCTGTGCCTTGGCTTTCCTGATCCTATCTCTACACATGCGGACAACAGCCCTATATTCCTCCCAGGCTACACAACCCTGCTTCCACTTCACATACATTTCTCTCTTTTCCCTCAGTTTAAGCTGCAGGTCCTTGCTCAGCCATGCCGGTCACCTGCCTCCTCTGCTCGATTTCTTTTGCTGTGGAATGGAGAGCTCTTGCGCTCTCAGGAGGGTGTCCTTAAAGAGCTGCCAGCTCTGCTCTGTTCCTACGCCCTTAAGGACAGTTTCCCAGGGGATCCCACCCAGCAGTTCCTTGAGCAGCCAGAAGTTCACTCTCCTGAAGTTCAGGGTCCTGATTTTACTCTTTGCCAGGCCTGCATTCCTCCAGATCACAAACTCCACCAGGGCATGATCACTACAGCCCAGGCTGCCTCCAATCTTAACCCCTCTAATGCTTGCCTCCATGTTGGTGAGCACCAGGTCCAGTAAGGCTTCACCTCGGGTCGGTCCGTCTAATACCTGGACAAGGAAGTTATCCTCAACAGACTCCAGGAATCTGCTGGACTGTCTGCCGCCCGCCTTTCCACTATCCCAGCAGATATTTGGGTGGTTGAAATCCCCCATCAGGACAAGAGCCCGTGAACGCAACACCTCCTGCAGCTGGAGCAAGAAGGCCTCGTCAACAGGCTCCCCCTGATCAGGTGGCCTGTGACAGACCCCAACCACTAGATCTCCTTTACTGGACCGATCCCTGACTTTAACCCATAAGCTCTCAACCTGGTCGTGGCTGTTACTTAGACACAGCTCTTCACAATCTATCCACTTCCTAACATAGAGGGCAACTCCCCCTCCCTTCCTGCCCTGTCTATCCCTTCTGAGGAGCCTGTAGCCCTCAATCAGAGTGTTCCAAAATGCTAACTTCATGTCAATGTGAGGATATTTCAATCAATAACTGTGTTCTTAAACATTATTTTCTATTGTTTTCTACTAGCTAGTATATTCTAGATGTATAAAATCATTTTTTAGGCTAAATATAAAACTAAACACCGTCTTAGTTACATGGACATTTCAAACTGATAAAATAAAAATCAGTCTGATTTTAATAGAAATCCTGATCCTTTACTGTTGGTGGAGTGGAGGAGCTTCATTTAAGTGATTTGCATAAAAAATTCTTAACTTTTTCAGTTTCTACTGATTTCTTCCACTATACAAAAGCCGTTTTGATATGCAGGCTCCTTAAGGTGTTACAGCAAGCAATAGAGACAATTATTTTTTTAGTTACTTGGGGAATAACAACAATATAATTCTTAACAAATTTGTATCCACAAGACAGAACTGCCATTGTTCAGCTTCATCTGCTCCTCTGAGAATGGCACACAAAGGAAATTTTCTGAGTCTGACCAGTGTGGACCTTTCTACTTTTCTAACCAGAAAAGTTTATAGGCTATTTTCTTTCTCTTCCCCAGCTTTTAAAAAGACCAGTTTGACAACTTTTGTCTGCACCAACAAAAGCACAGACATTCACAAGCAAGATCAAGGCACAACAGGGAACCACTTAAACTTTATTTCAAGGCACACTTTTGCAGCAAAGTTTTAGAAACTCAGCACAGAATTTTCATCCCTTTGTGGCCTTAAGCCACACCAAGAAATTTTGATGCAGATTTTTTCTGAAAAACCATGAAGTATTCATCCAACATACATGACTTATACAATGTCTTGAACCCATACCACTAACTAAATGGAAGCGCTAACTGAACACAGACAGAATCAGATATGTGTTATAATTATTATAATAAGAAGACTTATGTATACAAAATCTTGCTAAAAGGATGTATACTCCAGGCTCTTAATTCCTAATATTTCATATCTTAAGTGTTTTAACAGAATTAAAATAATCAGCTCTATTGAAATAGAATTAGCCTCTTAGAAGAAAACCAACTTTCTGTTGTCCCTTATCATGTGGAAAACTGCCTATAAAATTGAAGACTTGGTGCATTCCTGAAAATTTCCCCAGATGCACTGTTTTAGACTGTGAGGAACTGAAGTTTCAGAAATGATCTGCGATCAACAACTAACAGGGATTACTAAGGAAAAAAAATGTCGTATAAAGAAATATCTGATGTTTTTTCTCACCTCCACAGAAAATTATTCCAAGAATAAATTGCATAAATGCATCTCACCATGATGAATATCATAAATAATGAATCCATTATGATTCAAGAAAAAGAATTCTATCCATTGTTAATTTCCCAGCTATTGTATGTGAGTAGGGATTGACAAATCCCTTCTGTCCTGCAGCCATCCTTTCAAAGACACTGCTACGATTGTGATGAGCACCACAGGAGGCTAAGCACACTCATCCTGTTAGTATATCCCTTTGCCCCTCCAGAGACTTTTGTGGGAAGAAACCACTAGGAAAATAAGGTGATGAATTTTTGTGGGAAACTGACTGATCTTTGAATTGTTCCCCACTCCAATTGCTACAGAGGAAAGAGAAGGAAAAAAATGAAAATCAATACTAGCACAACATCTCATGGCATCTAGGAATTATGAGGAGGATTGGATGCGGTCCAGATATCTGAGTAATGTCACTTATGTACCAGTTGTTCTTTAATATCATCTTAGTCTCAGTGGAAATAATGTATCAGTTCCCTACTGAGTAAGCTATGAAGATTTTCTGGTTTTCTGAAGAAAAGGAACAAAGAACTAAGAAGACTATATTTATAAGAAATAAAATTGATAGATTATTTTCTTTATGCATAAGTTTGAGTCTACTGTAAAAAATGAATATTTTATTAAAATACCTTTCAGCTCAGGGTCATTCAGACGTCTAAGGAAAGATTTGTTTGCTGGCAGCAAAATTCATAGAGAGCTCATCCAAATCTATTCATTAGCTAAGTTTGATGCTGGACAATTTAGAATATTCAGAATATCTACATCACATTCATACTTGGTCACAAAGAAATGCATCCTCAGGTATTTAGAACTAGGTCATAGTGCATATATCTATATGCATAACTTAAATAAAAGTATATTGAATGAACAAAATGAAAGGCATACATTGATCTACATGGAAGTTATGTTTTAAATTTGTAAGTAAACCAAGAACTCATTACTCAATTTTTACTTCCTAAACCAGCAAAAGAAAAACTGTAGCTAACGTAAGGATAAAAGATCATTGCATGTAACAGAATAATGAAAACTCTTTCTCATTTTGTGCTTCTTATTCTGTCAAAAGCAGCACAGATCCCACTGAAGTGTTTATGCTTTGACACAAGATCTGCATTCATTCAAAGTCTTCTGCATGGGCAAGAAATCTCCAGTTTTAATGCTTGCAGTAGGGGCAATGCCATTGTGGGAGCAACTGTCTGTCTGCTTAAAAGAAAATCATCCTTACTTTGCATTCACATTCTGTGTGTTCTAGGTATTCTCTGTTCCATACAAGAAGCATCATAGGCTTCTTCAAGGTCAGCTCCATAGACAGCTTTAATCACTATCAGTGTAAGCAAGCTATTTTAGAAAAGGCAAAGGGACAGAATTGACTTTAAAGATAGAGCTACACTGTAGGTAGTGGAAGTGTTTGCTGGCTCCAAATGTCTCTAGAAACTACTTTCGGCTTTGTGTGGGAAGGAAAAGCCAGAAGTACAATGTGCATGTGACCTTATTTTCACACAAAGGCAGCTCAGCATTTGAGCCAGAAAGAAGTTGTGGATGATAAAACCATAAAAGCTATGAGATATTTTGTAGGGTTCAGTTGCCCCACAGCATATTTGGGACCTACACACATCCAGATGAAAACTGTTCATCCTGAAGTCAATGAATTCAACCAAATTTATACAGATGTGGGTACTGGACTACTTCTATAGAGATATTCTCTGACTCATGAGTAGGTACTACATATTCATTTCCTTCAAGTATCAGGTCATCAAGAGAACTCTAAAACCTGAGCGGATATCACATTAATTGGGTATTCTGTTAGGAGAGATACAATTATGTTAATTTCCTTTCATTAAAAATAACCTAGCTTTGTTTCCCCTGCTGCCCATCAGTATTATTACTTAATTTTCCATTTATAACATAGACCAAACTAAACAAAATGTGAAGTTGTGGAGAAAAGAAAGATTTAGAATTAAGTCAAGAATTACTAGAGGGAAAAAAAGAGTGGGGGTGGAAGTAATATAGAAGCTTTCTAAACAATGAGGTGACTACTTTGGAGAGGCAACAATTTCAGGCAACGATAGTTCATTGCTTTGCTTGAACTATTTTGAAATATGTTGTTGCCACCAGAATGAATTCACTTTTAAAAATTAAGGCTTTCATAATGCTAATGCAACACTTATTAGTGCAGGTTGCTCTGCCTGGGGGCTAAAACTATTTTATTCTTAGTTCCCATGATAAGTGCCATACAGAGTGTTTGATGCTTGCTGACTGAACTCATTCTGTCAGCAGAACAGTTGATATTTCACACTAGAATGCTAACTGTACTTCAAGGACAAGTCATCTGATCAAAGGGTACCACAAATCTTCACAGAGGATGACAGATGGGAAATGGTAAAGTGTTATTTATGTGAATGACCATTATGAATTTAAGATGCTCTTCTAAGCCATTTCACCATTACTCATTCACCTTTTAAATAACCCCCAATTCTTGGCATTGCAATTATCATTCAACTGCATAATATTATAGCTGAATAGTCAGTTTATGTGACAGCAGCATAAGCTACTGTATACACAAATACAGACATGGAGATACACACATATGTATATTTTTGGAAGCTTTTTTTTTCATTTTATATTTAGATGTTATAAATACTCATTGAACCAAGACAGAAAAATGACCTGACATTTTTAAAACATGAGGTAGTCGAATACAAAACCAATCCATCTTCCCTGTTTTAATAGTTCTTATTTGACATGAAGGAATTTACTCAGAAATGACCAATACTCTCCTTTTAATGGACTTTATCATCTGTTATAAACTTCAGAAGACCACTGGCTGAGTAAAAAAAACATCTCACTTGACTGATATTGGTTCATACTCTCAAAAATAGGATATTTGGGGCAGTAAATGTTGTTGAATGAAGGAAAAAGAGAAATGAAATAGAACTGTCAAAGAGGAAATTACAGATATCCAATAAATCGTTAGCCTATTCTGTGGGTCCAAAACTTGTGTCTTTGAGATAGAATATGGCACTAGTCAGGAAAATTATGCCTGGCACACATTCTCCAGCTAAACAAATATGCCATTTACTGTTTGCTTAAGAAGTTAATCAAACTTCTTGAGATACTGATATCTTTGATATACTGAGCACAAAATCCCAGTCTCTACAATATTCCATATGTCCTCTGAAATTCAAAGCAATGATCTATTACTCAAGAATGAATGTATCGCCTTTGATACCTCTGGAAGCAGAGTAAGTATTCTAAGCGTAGCTTCCTTATTTATAAAGGGATTATATTCAGTGGCTCAGAACATGAGTGGCTGTCAAGGATCCTTGAGTCATTTTGCCTTGAGGAAAAATTCCAGTGTTTTCTTCACACAATCCAAACAGAGAGAGAGAATGTTGATTGTTTAAAGTGGCATACTTTCATGTTAGCTCTTTATCGTCCATCTCTTATACTTTAGAAAAAGTTGGGAGAAAATCTTTTTTATATAGGTAGTACAGAGAAGAATTTTTTTATCATAACTCTGTTCCTAGAAACATTCCACATTCCTGAAGATCTAATTTACAACCTGAACCCTAATCACCTTCTTTACAAACTCAAGGATATTTAACATCTGGTTCTACCTAGAAAAACATCTAGCATGTACTGCAGCAAAGGACAGATATGAACTGGACATCTAAACTGAAATATACCAAGCAGTTAGCAGGATCTATGTCACTTTCTTGAAAATGAATAAGAGATGTCTGAAATTCTTTTGCATCTTGTAAATTTCAACTCCAAAGTGAAGGGTTTGTACAAACTTTGTACAACCAAAAATCAGAAAGCATCTATGAAGGTCAAACCAAAGGTGTTAGACTAAAACATATCTAATCATTTTTAAGATCTGAATAACACTCAACCTACATCAGTTTGATCTTTTGCTCCCTGTGTTCTCCCACATCTCACTTTACTCAATCTGTCATCAAAATGCAAGATCATGTGGATGATTTCTAAGTCAGTGAGTTATTCAGTAGTGCATTTTGAGTTATCCTCGGTAGATATCACAAGGAAAAATCACAGCAAAGACTACACACTGGTAAACGGTGAGTCTAGATCCAACATCATGAACGGTAACAACTCTGAAGTGTCCTCCTATAGCTTGAAGAGATGATATAACACTGTAGAGTACCTGGAAGGGATCATTCAGTCCATGGTGCTTTATTTACTGCAGGTTATCAGAAACAAATATCATGAACATCTCTAAAGCTAGATATTCAAAATGACTTTTATACTAAATTAAAAAAAAAAAAGATGTAATAGCTTAAAGATGGAGACATAAATTTTTGTGTGCATAACATCATATCTGGATCTGTTTAAAACAGATCAGTAGATATGAAAATGTAATGGGTCTAAGAATTTCTACCAAACAGGAGTCATTTACTCAATTATGCATCAAAGGTAAAACATTCAATAAAACAATGAGAAAAAAACTTTTATTTTTCTCACTTTCTACTTCAACCTTCCAATTACCTAGAATGAACCGAACTAATCTTAATTGTGATAAACAATAAGCTTGACCTAAACTAATGTGTATGAGTGTAAACTAGTGATGTAAATTATTCAGTTGTTATAAAAATAATGTACTGAAATCCAGATAAATAATAAAGGAGATTTTTGTTTTGTGTTCTGACCCAAATCTTCTTAATGTCACTGGAAGGATTACTAGTGCTCTTAATGAGGGCTGAATCAGCCTAGCAGACGCTAATAGAGAAAATATGTTGTCATGTAAAAATTTGGATTATTTTAGAAAGACCACATCTTTTGTTTCCTTGCATTCCAACCATATAGCAGTTGATCACTGATCTTCTTGTTGTATACACCTTGACTTTCCTCTCATCAGAATGAGATGATATGTCACAATATGGCTGAGATCATGAAGAAGTGAAAGCAAAATGGCAGCAACTCCAGATGAATTTTTTAGTAATCCCAGTAGAGTAATCTCTCTGACTTTCTTTTGCAAGCCATGAGAAATCCATGAGAAATCAGCAGGAGGTTTGTTTGCATTAACTCTTTAAAATTAAGCACTTCAAAAATAATCCAACCTGAAAAAGACAAAAACCCTTCCTGAAAAAAGTCTGAGACTGTACTAATATATGAAAATGTGAGAGCAATAATCAGTTCTTCAGCTTTGACATAATTTAGATTTTCTCCATTCTCGGAGAAGAAATTGCAACTCTTTTCCATCTACAAAGCCCTGAAAATGATAAGAACCAGCATATTTTAGAATAGGTATGAAGATGTTTGAGATAATGGCATCACATTGACTGATGTATCAATGTTAGGAAAGTTTCTATTAACAGTATTTTCTTGAGCTGACTTCCAGTTGATTGGGAAAAATCTACCTGGTTCATGGAGTCTTATTCAAGTATTTAGCTTGGAAAGCTTCTATTTTAAAAATATGTCCTACCATGCAAATGAAAAAAAGCAATATTTTTCTCAGCTTCTTGTGAAATCTCAACCCTTTTAAAGTTATCCCAAGGATGAAAAACCACATTGATACTTGCAAATGACATGGAGAAAATGTATGTCAATTTGATCATGACTTTTATAGATAAGTGAAGGCATTACCATAGTAATGTGTCCAGATATCCAACTTGTAAGAATGACAGGCATTTTCCAGTGTGCAATCTGTCAGGCCTTTCAGTAAACCAGAAGAATTTAGAGGGAGGAAGTCTTACAGGACAAATGTCCAGAACAAAAATTCAGAAAGATTTTTGCCAGCATTACTGCTCTCATCTTTCAGTTTGCCTCTACTCTGAGCACAATCTTTAACATGATGACAGACCTTATAGCTTTTCATTGTGATTCAGTTTATCTGCTTACATTAAGAAAATAAACTTGAATCTGCATTTGAGGTGCATGAGGGGTAGTTGATGTTGTGGTTGATTTAAACATGTATATACATATGTGGCTGCTGCTAATCAACAAACTTGCCTTTTAGCTTGCAGCACTCAGGAATACTATAGAAGTAACTATAACAAGTGGCAAAAGAAATACAGAAATACAATAATTTGAGTTATTTCTGAAGCTGAGGGCATGATGACATGAATTTGGACTCTTGGACTACTAGTGGGAAGCTACTGAACTTCTCTTGGAAGAAATGCTCAAATTCCACATCTACTGAGATACTCAAAACAAGCATAGTATGTAAAATCAATTGTTTTTTCTTAAAATCACCTGAATAGGAAAAAATCTACAAAGCGTGTACATGGGATAGAACTTTGGGTCACGAAAAACACACATAAGTAATTATAAGTCACCTGCTTTATGGTTTTAAAGTCAGTTCAGGCACACAGTATGCAGTGGATAACTCATTAATTTGGCATGTTACTTGTTACCTTGAATCATGAGTTTAGGAACAGAAACACAAAATGACCCTTTCCAGGTCAGGCTTCTTGCAGGTGAAACAAGTGGATAAAGAATGTAAACTAAGAAAAAAAAAAAAAAGTTGAGCATATGTGAATAAAGAGAACAGCTTTTTCCAGCAGACTCATAACAGTTTTGACAACAAAAGAGGATGACTGATTTATAAACCAAAAACAGACCAGAGAGCAGAAGAAAACTATGGTACAATAAATTTTTGTTCATAGTGGGTTTTTGTTTGTTTGTTTTTCTCCTGTAATAAAACTGATTCCTTCATTAAACTAACCATTAAAAATATTTCAGTTGCAAACTAGGCTTGCACCAATAAATAGGAAAAACAGTTACTCAGCTACATCAGGAATTTGGATTGTGACCTTAATGAATAACTCTTGTTAGAAACTGAACTTGTTGTGCAGTGAAATTTAGGTAATCAGTCCCCTGGGATCAAAGAAAATATCTTTAATTTGATCCCAGAGCAACAAACTGTCTTGCCAGCATCCCTTCAGAGGGGAAGGAAACTACTTTTTTCATTTAGCAAAAGCTGCATAGGTTACTGAACAGGCACTGTTCAGTTACACCTTTCTGGTTTAGCAGCAAAAAAAAACCCAACAACAACAAAAACAAAACAAAACAAAACAAAATTTTGTTAGAAAAAAAATAATAGCAATAGACATCAGAATCTTGCTATCTTACAACAAATTTTGTTTCTGTGTCTACGTAGAAATAAGTCACAGAAAACAAATCCAATATTTAAATCTGGAAATCAAGAGAAATTGAGAATTGGTCTCTCAAATTCAGAAGGTTTACTCTCTAGACATACTTTTCATCAGTAAGATGATGAATAGGTTTGCATGGGAAAGAGAAGAAAGCCAACAGGCAAGCAGCATGCTAAAATACTCCTGGGGGTGGTGGAGAGAGAAAGCAGTGCTCTTTGTGCTGAAGCCCTGATTTCTACGGAAAAAAAAAAAGTACTTTTGGAGTAATTACTTTTGGAGGCATTACTTTTGGAGTAGCCCTCACATTTGAGGGTCAAATTCACCCAAACATTTATCACAGATGGAAAAGATGGACCAAAAGGCTACACTGTCTATAGAGAAAACAAATAGTGTTCTGCTTTTATTCTCTCTAGAAATAGCTAATGAAATGCTTAATGAAAGCATATAAAAAATAAGGACAAGGTGCTCCGTCTTTAAGTATGGCCTCCACTCTGAGCAGACAGTGCCTTAAGGTGAAGTAGAGGCAGTATCCAAACCATTGTTTTAATGACCACTGATGGAGCTGGTATTCATAAATATATCTAATCATCCTCTTCTAAACATTTAAGATTACAGCCTCTAACTGAATTTACTCAGAACAGCTCCGCATTTCGTTTGTTTTAAACCCACTGCTAACCATTTCATTGCTAGATAATTACTCCAATGCATGAATTAAGCACTTATACAGTGTTGAAAGCATTTGTTATCCTGCTTGTATATTCCTCTTCTCATCGTTTCTAGGAATCTGGGGGCAATAAACTCAGTCATCAGCTGGCCTACAAACATCGTAGGAACCATGACAAATGAACAAATGGAACTTTGTTAGGATATATTCATTAGCAGCCATAAGAACCAACTTGAATGTGTTTTTAATCTGTATCAAAACGTTTGTGAAGTTTCACTAGTCACAATGAATTACAACAAAATTTTAGATTAAAAAATTGTTATTCTGAGTATTTTATATTTATTATAACTGACAAGGATCTCAGATATTGGACAGCAGGTGTACTTAGTCTACGTCTGTATGGTTGTTACAGAATCTTTCTTATTTTATCTGTTCTCCAAGTTCAACACTAGAAGGCACAGGGTTACATACCGAGATGATTCTATTCTTGGAAAGAACACAAATTGGTTTTCTAAAGTTCATGTGGTATCTGAATTACTGGTTGTATATTCTTTCAAGTTCATCATCCTTTCAGAATCTTTTTCCTGTTCTATTTTTCATGCAGAATTTCAGAACTAGCTTGGAAAGATTAAGCAAGGGCTGCCACCATGTTGACAATATGAAAATAAAGTAATTTGTTTGCTTGATTGATGGCCACAGTGCTCTCCCAAGATGTGACTAACGCAATCTAAAGAACAGTGTGGGGAGGTCATTAAGGTTTTTATTGATTTCCTCTGAATTCTGGATAATGTATCAACAGTCTTCACTACTTCCACTTGAAATTTTTAATTTAAATAACCAGAAACAACAAAGCAGTCAATCATTTGCTTCCTTTAGAAGCTGAGATGATTTTGTATTGATGTTTCAGACTGAAAAGGAAGCATAATGCTGCTTTGTTATTCATACCTAGTAACACTATTGGTCCTACTAAGATAATGACATTAGAGTAGTGCAAGTAAATGAACAAATGATACCCTAAATATAAGAGTTTTTACTTGTTCTGCTGCTGCCTGGCAGATCAAAAAATTGGGTAGAAATGAATACAATTCACCATCTTATCATGAAGTATCAGGATGCAGGAAGCAACATGTTTTTACATGTGAAAGAGAAGGAAGATGACAGGCAGACTACATGTTAAAACACTACTGTGGAAAAAGAAAGCAGTGCTGGCTAAGTGCTGGAGATTTTCTAAAAGAAAAAAAAATCTTAAAATTGAATGTATTGTGGGGTCAAATTTGTTCAGTTTTATGAGAACTGAATTTCACTTTGCGGAACAGAGTGTCTGCTTATGAAAGCTACAACTGTCACATTAAGAAAAAAAAAAACAATAGTCAGTATTACACTCTTTCTGTTATAAGAGTGTTTTCAGGACACAGAAGTTCTAAAACTAAACCTGATACTTCTTTCTCTGCGTCAAAGATGCTATCTTTTCATTCTCTGCACCACTAAAATTATTCTTAGATGAGCTTCACTGGCTTTAGATTTTTACTTTCTTTCATCATTGCCACCTGCAATAGTTTTCAGTTCAGAAAACATCAGAACTCCTTCCTTCAAAAATAAGCGGTTGGCAGGAAAGTTCGTAACCAATGTATTCTTCTTTCTAGATAAAACCATGCAACCAGAAAGTTTTAAGTGGGTTTCTAGATACAGGTTCTCAGTTCCTGCTCCAATTACCAGGTACACCAAATAGTCTACAGCTACAATTGAACATCTGCAACAAAGATGGTCAAATAAAGATGTTTTCTAAAAACTAAATAAAAGGATAATACGCATGGATATTTTAATATGTTTGATATACCTACTTGTTGAGCAAATTATCCAACCTCTGTTCACTGTCTTACAAAGAAAAGCCTGTTAAACACCTCTTCCCTTATGTTTGAAAGAAAACAAAGACTGTCAAATACCTGCTGTATGAAAACCAAAATATCAACTTACAATAGAAACTAAAGCCACACAAACGGAGAGCACTGAAAGTGTCTTAGATTGTTTCCCTGACTTGAATTCATCAAGTGCAAGAATATAATTCACCTTAGGAATGTACTTTTTTTTTTTCCTAGGATACATCAGTAAAAGTTGTTGCCTATTGCTACAGCAGCCATGCTGAAAGATTGGTGGAGCCAGTCTCCCAAGAGGGAGCCACTGCTGGCAGAGCATATATCTTTTTCTGAGTAGCCACATCCAGGTACCATCTATACTTCACCTGTGTGAAGACAATTCCAAGGCTTCTACGTAAGTGGCATTATGAAAATGACAAAGAAAATGCTAGTGCTAAAAATCTATAGATTTAGACAAATGGGAACTAGAGATACAGTGTCCAGTAAAGCACCCTTTCCTTACTTCCAAAAGCAATTCTCTCCTTTGGCACAGCAGATACCACACATCTCTTAAAATAAGAGGATAAAATTAAACTAATGTCTTCATTACTCAGACTGATTGTCTGAGGATGTGCACATGCCCTTGACATTTCCTTTGGTGTGGCAGCCTGGCATTTGAAAAATATTATGTGCAACCATTCCCTCATGCTCAAGGAGGGGTGCTCTTATTAGCATCAAACTACTTACAAATGATAGCAGGTTTCCGTGTTCCTTCATTCAAACCAGTTTGAACAGGCTGACAGAGGATGTCCTTTAGCAAAATGATTGGCGTCCTTTGAGACACTGATGGCTTCTTTTCCGTGACACTTTCCTCCCATGATTTGCACTGAATGAATCTTACCAACATTCATGACTTGTCTCTGTCCTAACAAGTCAACTACTAATTAATCAAAACTTAATTTTAATTGGTAACATTAATTTGAAAGATGATTGAAAGAGCTTCAAGTCAAGAACCACCTTCTGTTCTTCCAAATAAAACTGTGGCAAAAATTCTCTTTCAAATAAAAAAAGGGGCTTCATCTTAAACTGAGAGACATAACGTTGCAAGAAAATAAACCTCCAGAGGAGTATTTTCATAACAATTGACCAAATCAACAGGGGTGCAATAAATTTCAAATTCAAGAGCACTCAAACATAAGAATTACTTGCCAAAATTAAGTCACCATATTTTGATGGCCATCTTATGAGTGTAACACAAGCATACGATCACTCTGACACCGTTTACAATAACGTGCAAAATAATGCCAGCATTATTACATTATGGTACTATACGCTAAGCATTTCAAAATCACTGTATGCTCAAGCATATTTGTCTTGCACTCATGGAACTCATGATGTCTGGCCTTTGTTCCATTTTTAAGTGCAAGTTTGTGAAAAATTATTGTCCAGTTCCCTGATATCTTATCTAGGCAAAGGTTCTTGCTAGTGCAGAGTTAGGAGCTGGTCATCACTGCACAGGAAGTGTCCATAAAGCATTTAAGAAACAGGAGTGAAAATAAGAATATTTTCCCACCATGCAAAGAAAATGCATTAAAAGAAATCTGTATGTAAAAAAATTCAGTCCTTCCTGAAACAAACAAAGGCCCAAAGCCCCAGCAGTAAGTCTATTCATCTTCAGAAATTATTGAAAAAGATCACTGAGGCCAAGACATAAGACTCATATTTTGATCCTTATTAAAATTAGACTGATTTGTTTAGACACTGAGTAGCCCCCATCTCTCCCCTTATATCTTCCTGAGGTACTGGACATAACCTATAAGAAAAGCCACTGATTCTCAAGGTCACTGAAAATTGTCATATTTTAAAGTGATTTGATTTGCCAAATGTCAAGTACTGCAGACACTCTCTGACTTCCAACAAGGTTTACATCCTTCAAGTTTTAAAGCCCACATACGTTAAGCACCAACACCTGAAAATACTACCATATACAGGTGTTGAATAATAATTATACACAGCTATTCTTTCTAAAAATAAGATTTCCAGCTTGAAAACTTATTATTAGGACTGTTATATTGCAACCTTTCAGTGTTATCATGAAGCTTTTTGAGCCTATGCAGATCCGTTTAATGTAAAGAGCTAAGTTCTGAATATGAGGATATGTTTTTGATAGAATAGATGATGTGAGATTTATTTTGGAGTATGTTTACCTTACTAAAGAATTTGTCTTAAAACTGAGTTATCCTTTTGTGCTCCAGAGAGTATCCCAAGAGCAAAATCTATTTATTTTCCTAATTCTTAAAAACTACATCTTTCTCTATCTGAAAGATACGGATTATCTGTAACAAAGGATGTGGTTATGCTACAATAAATGAAATAAGGTGGTATTTTTGGAATGGGGAAGTGGTAGTGTGGCTGGAGGGGTGTTCCCAAGTTCATAATTCTATACTAACGTCAACATTTTTTCCAGTACCTGCAATATCCTGTCATAATAGAGCGATGAGAAAATCATTTCGAGAGCAGACTGAACCCTATGGTTTTAAATAGGTAACTACAAAAGTCTTCAATAACAATTTCATCTTCAGATTAGCTCTTAGAACTACAAAATTCTGCTGATTACTGGATTAAAGTTAAAGGACAAAAAAAAAAAAAACCCTACTTTATCATCATCTCTGCATGGCTTGCTGTTTTCTAGTCAAGCATGATGACTGCAGCACAAAGCCACACTTCTTTATTAAAATGTCAGATTCTACTCTGTCCTAAATTTCCCTGAACACCAAATGATGTTTCTGAAGAAATATCTGACAACAGTTGGATGTCTAAGCATTAATGTAAAAAAAAACATGGAATAAAACAGAGCTGAGAAAGGCTACTATTCTGCATTGCAATATTGCTTTGCTTTTCTAAAACTGATGAATATCTAATGTAATAAAATAATATCCACAGACAAGAAGGCACCAATTTCATGTAATGCTTATTTATTGAAATAATAAAATTATCTGAACTAAATGCAATATTATTATTAAAATGAGATGGTACACATAACTTTATGTGGTATTTTGCCAAGTCTAAAACAGAGCACATGCCTATTCTGCAATCTAAATGTGAGTCATGAAATATGATGAAATTCAAAATAAAAAATAGTTGAAAGTAGAGATTCTGGAGGAAACAAAAAAGAGAGAATGGGTGAAATAATAATTTCATCAGCTTTCTTATGAAAACTTTCAGCATAGCAACTGAGGTCAGGATATTTGCCTTCATAAACTGTAAAGGTTTTTTATTTATTCATTTGTTTTCCTGAGCAAAGAGAGAAGGGGCAGTGCAGGAAAGATCCAGTATCAGAAACTGTACTATAGAGTATATCCTGACTACATGCTTATAGTGCACCTAGAGTCCTTTCCGTGCTCTGTGAGAACTGTCACTCAGGTCAGATTGCAAAGCTGTTCCTGTGACTTAAGAGAGGCATGGAAAAGACCAGGGAGAAGAGTCCTCCTTTTAATTGCCACACGTATGTACAGAGGAACACAAAAAGGGAAAATAACTTTTTTCCCTTAATCCTGAAAATTTTCTCCAGATTACTATTTTTTTTAAATTTGGAAGTCATAACAATGCTTCAGGGATAAGCACGTGCTTCCACTGCAGCTGAACTACACTGCCTTTGTACCAATGAGAGCTGTCATGGTAAAGTGCCGTGGAACATAGGTAAAGCATCCCCCCATACATTTGAGTGTAGGATGAAACTGATTCTTCCACTGAAATTTTCTGCTGAAAATTTATAGATAACACCCAAAAAAGGTAAACTGATGAGTTTAACATTTTTTAAGTATTGTAGAAAATCTTGGTTGAAAGAACCTAATTTCTATCTACCAAACACTAATCCACTAGAAAACTCACTAATTGGCTAGAATTCAATTTTTATTTCCTGCACATGCCCAGGCCATTCTATGTTTCTATGAAGTAAGAATTATACAAAAATAAACAAAAAAAACCTGTTTTCGAAGTTTTCTTATTCTCAAAAGGGCATGACAGAATAAAATGAATTCACTAGCATTCATATTTTGCTTGACTAAAGTGATAATGGAACATCTAGCTTGCCAATCTTGTATACACTAACATTTTTCCACTGATTACCCTGGACTAATTTTTGCTAACTGAGAATGAAGCTTGGCACATCATCATACTCTATGCCATGCAATTCAAAGACAGATATACTATAAATATACATTCATTTATTTATTTATCTCTGAGTAGGATAAATCCAGAACATGCCTTCTGGAATTAACTGGGGTTACTGCAGTCTAATTCTGGTGTCATTCAGATCTGTGCATTGTCTCGAATAAATATTTGTACAAGAGTGAATGAATTTCACTGGAGGAAGGGATTTGGATATTTGTGAACAGAAGGGCAGATCACCACCTGAGAGAGAGATTAAGCAATCATCACCTAAGAAGTGGCAAAGTCTACTTACTTAATTTCTGGTAATGCCTTCAGCAATGTAAGGCTGACTTTGAGCCAGCATCTCAGCCCTCATAGAAATGCCATAACCAGAAGTTCTAGCCTTGATCTTGTGACAGTGAAAATTATTATAGCCTTATACAGTAGCCCAAAATGGGCTGCATCATTCTTAACTTCCGCAGGGACACCAACCATGAAAGATTTAAACACATAGAATTAAAACTGCTTTTGCAAGTCTTACACGCTCTATATAGGACAAAATTCACGCTATAAGTTGCCTAATGTTAATAAAAAGAAATAAGAACAGCTGATTAGGAACATGGAAAGAAAGCTAATGCTGCAGTGTATATTCTGTGTAAATGTTAGAGTGACTCTCATCATTTTGTTCTATTAGCTGACTGTTACATAGAATGCAGTGAACAGTTCCGGCAGGAGGAGTCTCTCAATATTTAAAAGAGATTATAGATGCACGACATCACGTAGATCTGCTCCGTGATATGAGCCAGAGAAGGACACAGATAACATTCACTGGGAATCAGCACTGGTCTCATTGATACTGATGGGGTTTTAATTTTTCCCTTTGGTTAGGCTGATAATTTTAATAAAAAAAACAGAGAGATGAAATCCCAGAGTGAATCTAGCTTTATCATCCAATAAAACTGACACTGCAGGAAGTGCAATATGCAGTTAGAAAGACTATTAACTGTGTTCTCTATAGCATATCCATCATGTGCGAATAGCATAAAAACTTTAGATAATCATGACTGCTTTTTTCATTTAGCTAAAAATAAATATTGAAAACATAAGAATCATCCTTTCTGAAAAAAAAAGAAAATAACCACAAAAAAACACATTCTATCTTAAATCATACTGACAGCTGTCTAATTATCAGGATGCTCATAAGCAAGGCTCCTTACTAAGGAATGAATGATAGAAGATTTCTACTTCTCCAGAAGACCAAGATATTCTAGGAAGGATATTTCTCGGTAGATCCTCTATGTCCATGTAAGCCTTTCTTGCTAGCAGATAAACAACTCATTTCTATCTGCACGCAGTCTGCTTTTAACATGCAATCATTCTACTACTAGCTATAATGTTCTTCCTGAGACACTAAGCATAACTGTGCACACTAGCACATTTGCTTCTCCCCTATACAGCTGTTTGTATGTCCATAAGATGCACTGATTTGTATAAGTTTCACAGGGCCTTGCACACTCAGTGTTGACCCATGCAAAGGTACATATATCACTGATAGGCAACATCCATCCATGAACTGACTGAACTGACACAAGAAATTACCAAAATGGCTCTATGTGTTAACACCAGCAACAAAGAGCATGAGGAACAATATTTATGTGTACATCAACCACTTTTCGTGCCTCAGCTCTCATTCTTAAATGCAGCAATTTCTGGCATTGACTTTCACAAATGGAGGAAACAGGAAAAGTTTTTTAATTTCAGATGTTACCAAACTAATATAGTGGAAAGCATTAATTATGTGTAAGGAAATGCTAACTACAAATGGCACACACACAAACCAAGAGCCTCAGCCATTACAACCTACAGACAGCACCATTGTATATTGCAGAAAATTGTCAGTTCTTTTGGAGAGAGGCAGACCAAATTGATTTAATGAATGTCTGATGCATAAATGAAGAGTTTACCATCATGTCTGATAAAATCTGTGCAAGACTTCATAGTGAACTAAGATTAGAACTACAGGTTACCGTGGTTACGGCTACTAATGAATTTCAAAAGAATCTAGAATTAGCTGGAATCATTCATTGCAGGCATTAGCAAGTGTATGAAAGAAGAAAGTTTGACAATGACTTATCACTTGGGAAGGCAATTTTGATCGGAACTGATGTTTCACTAAATGTAAACAATTTTTTAATTAGCTTTTTCAGTGACTTCAGGTTGTGCTATTATTGATAGTATCCCAATTGTTATTTGCAAATAAGCAGAGGCTTTGCTAAATAAGTTATAGAAGACTTTGTAATTAATTTTGGTGCAATCTTCTCGGTAAATCCTCTGGGAAATTAACTCAGACAGATACTAACACAATTATTTGTATTAAACTGCCGTTGATCATCAACAGATAATTTTACTTTGACAAAATATACAGACTTTCACAAAGCTGGATTTCAATTAACCATTTTAAAACTCAATGAAATACTACAAAACTTACTGAAAGAGTTTAATTGTTATTACTTTGGCAATTGTGAGAGTTCAGCATTTGTACAGTTGTAAGAAAGCAGACAGAAGGAAATGGTGGCTTTCATAGCATCCCGAGTACAAGAGCTGACATGCAAGAAGGTAGGAATAAAACTCTGTTCTTTTCTCTTTTCAGAGCAGGCAGCAGTGTGTCACTGGGAGAGAGCCAGTGAAATGGAATATGTTTGAGGAATTTTCTGACTGTATAGCAATAAATTAATAGAAGAATAAAAATGTATTGTCATCCTGTCATGTATTCAGGACAATGCCTACAACATAACTAGGTAAGTACGGCTTTTCTATGCCTGTTAATATTTTTTTTTAAGAAAGCAAACTTCTGCACAATTGAAGGACTTAGCTCAGATGACATGTAAGATTTCCTACTGTGTTCTCAGTTCGTCAAATATCTGTGGAATTTATTGTCCGTAAACATCCCTATATCATTGTTTCTTTTGATGGATTGAACAAGCCTGTCAAGATTATCTCTTGTCAAGGGCACCATGCTGTTAGGCAACTGCAGTGGAATAATACTATTAATGCCAGCTGACTCTAGCCTGCAGTGCTTATTTTATCTCCTACAATTCCTAATAAAATTGCAGTATCAGAAGGAGAAAAAATATTAAGAAAATCAAATTTAAAATTTAGAATGCAGTGGATTTTGAATACTTATTGGAGTTAGGAACATGATCATGAAATTTAATTAAACCTGCCACTTTATAATCACTAAACAAAATACCAGTAAACTGAAATTGTTTTCAATTATCTTTCTACAGAATGTCAAGAGCATGGGTGGATATACATTTTTTTCTAACACAAGCAGCATTTCAGGCTGTTGGCATCAAACAATTACAAGTGGAATCTAGACAAGGCTGTAAAAGTTGTATTTTGATATCATAACCACTTCTTTAAAAAAGTTTAAATTAATCACTTCTTTAATTTATGATTCCAGTGGCAATGAATACAAATAAGATTCACAAAACTCTTTAGACAGACTGTTGTTCTGTAGAAAAAAAATGAGAAATATACTTATCGCAGACATCAAAAATAAAGAAATATGAAACTATTGCTAACTTAAATCTTTGTAATGCATACTAGGGGACAAAACAACAGCAGGAATAGAAGGAAGTGATCCATTTTCAACAATTTCAGACTATTCAGAATCTACCACACACAGTAAATATCACTTGAAATATGCGTGCTGAATACTTATTCATACAATCTATGTCTCTTCTATAGCTAACGTCTCCAGTGGCATACTTCCCGGGAGAGTTCCTGATGGAGAGATTTAATGCTGGAGAAGAAAGATTAAGTGATTCATTTAGAAAGACTTAGAGAATTGTATAGGAACATTTACATAATGTCAGTGTTTGATGTGCCCTAAGCTCAAACCACTAAGAGGATCAAGCACTCAGCTTCACAAGCCATTTTGACCACCATTCATAAGATACCATTACAAACGACCTCTGCAAACAAGCAAAAGTAGAACAAAACACAGCGTTCTTTGCAGGTGAAAGTCTCCTAATGAAAGCCATCTGAAGATCGCTGACAACTTCAACTCCTACTGAAAGCCAGCAGCCTTATGAATGGAAATGTTTCCTAAGCCAAGACCTCACAAGGAAAACATCTCCTCTTATGCAGCCTTGTGAACATCTGCTATCAATAATTGTTTCTTCTTCTGTTCTATCATTCTCTAAGAAGGAAAGAAACAACTATGGGTTTGCTTGTATTTGATGCCAGATTTGGGCATGTTTGAGTTTTTCTCTAGTGGTCAACAACTCATTAAATGTAACTTCTTCGCAAACAAAATATATAGAAACAAAATATGTATGTAAAGGTATTTTAATTGTTAAGCATGTGTGAAAGGAGGATGGGAAGAGGCTGGTTTTAGCCTTGAAAAGTCTTCCATATGCACCCACCTTGCTCCTCTCACAGTGTAGACATTAGGAATGCTTCTGGTTGCTTTGTGTACTGTGAGAAAAGCGCTGCTGCTGAGGCCAGTAGGAGTCTGAAGCCTCCGGAACCTTCTTAGAGATGCTCAGTATCAGGCAGGGATTTAAAAAGTGATACTATTGATCCTGGCTGCATATTCCCTGTACACTTTTACATTTTAAGCAACCATTATTGATTCTTTAATACAGTAACACTCTTTTGAACTAATGGATTAAGACAAACAGTCTTCCTAAACAAATATACATACAAAATTGTGAGTTGACAACAAATCATCTTTCTTCTCCACATCCAAAATGGCCTCTGCCTGGTACCTTGTTGAAATAAACTCACCTATCACTTGGAGCTAAAAGAGATTTATGTTAGCTGAAATGTGCCTGTAATCTACATTTTGTCTCCTAAAATAATTCCAATGCAGTGCCGCAGTGGAGGTTTTTCAAGTATAGGCAGAACTTCATTAAATAAAACAAATGCTACCAAAAATAAAGGTTCTAACTAATACAATCCAGCTTGATAAATTGAGGCACAGAAATAAATTTTCTAATACACTGCACGTAGCTAGAGAACTAGGAGATGGAAGCAAAAACCTGCTTTCCAGTATATGTTTAATCTGCATTTCATTTTGTTCCTAGATGAAAAAAACAAAAGCAAAGAAAAAATGGAAAAAGTGGATAAACTGGAACACATAATACTGGAGGAAGTGTATAATAACTTTCAGCTGAAATGGATCTGTAGCAAAGAGTAAATTTTTAAAAGCTGTGTTTAGTTTCACCTGTGATAAAATCTCAGTATGATTCATGTTTTCTATTTTCTGAGCATGTTTAAATTGGTTAGATGAAAGAGAAAACAAATTATAGAACACTGTAAAGTATTTTTTCTAATTGATTTTCAAAGACCACTGGAAACTGTAATTTATTCCTAGACCTTTACACTTTCCTACAAAAACATCATTAATATGTACAAAATTATATACACAGATGGTTTCATGAACAAAGTCAAGCTCTTACATATTTGAAGGGGTAAAAAGAGCACTGAGCAGGTTTCTGAGACTGTTCCTTGACCTCAGAAATTCCATTTTTGGTCTTCTGCTTTCATTTCACAGTGCTTATTTATCAGAGAAATTCAGCCTCATTCAATTTGCAAGAGGGTTTCATTGTCCTCCTTTCTTAATGTATCTCAAGAATTAACTAAGGTATAACCTCACAAAGGCTACTGAGTGATAGGAACACCTGCCTAAAATACATACATCCTCCTACGTGTTGTGGAAAGAGTGTATGACTTCACTTCTCTTTCTGCACTAGAGACACACAGCTCAGTACCACCACGTCCAGAATTGTGGTAGCCATATCTGCTTTGGAATCACTCAATGCCATTATAATCACAAACTGCGCATGACCCAAACTGGAGCCATAGACAGGCATTGTACAGGTGCCTGGGAATTTCCAGTGCCTCCCATTCTCAATGACAAATGCTACAATTGCAAGCATCCAACTTTTGCCAGCATCTACCTAACAGGAATCTAGATCTAAATTTTGTTACCTAAGCTTACTTAGGGAACAAGTTATCACTACCCAATGAGAACAACATGAAAATTTTAACATTCCATTTCTTTATTGTAATATTTTGCCTTTATGTCTCTTTTTTTTTCCCAGATAAAATTTGTTTAGCTACAATTCTACTGCAAAAAGAATACACCAACTTTCATCAAAGCAATAGCTTTTAAAGACAGCTTAATATGTCATCAAAGCAGTGTTAATATTTTCTGAAAATAGAAAACTCGGCCCTCTAGAAGAAACTGAGGAGGAGACAAAATTGTCTGAGATATTAAAACACATCTGCAGTGATCCACTTAAAAGGCAATAGCAAGAGAGACCTTTACTGAAAGGATAATGAGAAAATTGCTTTGCAGTCAGTACAAAGAGTGTTTATACTTGAAGACTCTTGTAGCTTTCTGGTTACAAGAAAAAAAGCAAAAAAAAAAAAACAAAACAAAAAAAAACAAAAAAAACCCCAAATCAAAAACAGCAGTTGAAGGATACAGACAGTATGTTGGGAAAATAAATTGTGAGATTCTTTTCTTCTCATATAAGATGGGCTAAATACAGACAGATAAACTTGCAACAAGCATACACAAACTGATGATCAACAATTTATTAATAACTTATTAGCTAGTGATCATCTGTTCATTGCAATCACGCTAAAACTAACAATACTTTACTGTAAATACTGGTTGGTTTGCAAATGTTGTCACACATTGCCAAGGTTTTCCTTACTTTGCTTTCAGGCCCACATTTCACTAAGAACTGCTCAGAGGAAGGAGGATCTGATTGTGAAAGGATTTTAAGGATTTTTGTCATGTAATTTTGTGTAAAATTTAATTGAGAATGATAAAAGATAAGAAACAAAGAGTGGGATTGAATGGAATAAATTTGGGAAAAATAGTTTGCAGAACTGAAGAAATCTGCTGTTCCTCAGCCTCCAAATGTAGCGTTGCACTGATAACAGTGACTCCTGCAGCTTTAGAAAAGTAAGGAAATGACAATTCTTCCATTTCACACAGGAAGAATTGAACCTGGCCTTGGGCACCTCCAGGGATGGGGCACCCACAACTTCTCTGGGCAGCAGTGCCAGTGCTTCATCACTCTCTGACTAAAACATTTCTTCCTAACATCTAAATTAAATCTCCCCTCTTTTGGGTTAAAGCCATTACCCCTTGTCCTATCATTATCAGATCATGTAAAAAATTGGTCCCCATCCTGCTCGTAAGTTTTCTAGCTTGTGACAGAAATTCAACTAATTTATTTTTGGTTTTCTTTTGCTTGTTGAATAATTTGTAAGATCTCAATCTGTTTCCAATAGACACATCCCCTCTCAGTTATATCCCTTTGTCTTTTCAGGGCAGAGGAGACATGGCAGCTGCACCGATAAGTTACTCCTAAAGCTGATCTACCAGGTCAGAAGCAATACAAATCCATGTTGCATCACTACTGTGTTATAGCAGAGGGTTTGAGTTCATAGAGATATCATATGAACAGTTTCCATGGCCATTAAACTCACTTCTCAAATAGAGAAGAAATTCAATGGGGTAAAATAGCTTCTATTGACTAACATTTTCACTACGCAGCACCATACAGCTGAGAGAAGAATGCTCTGTTATTGCTAGCCTCTAATGGGTGTTTGTTATCCCCTGCCATGCTGCAGTGTGAGAGTACTGCAGGTGATTAACAATTTTACCTGCTGCAAAAGAGGAATTGGATAAATGTCCGTTTTATTTATTGTAAGAGAAACACTATTAAACTAACCAAGTACTTGTAGTGGAGGACACTTTGTAATTAGTAAAGAACAGACTCAGACACCTTAAAAGCAATATAATCTGGAGTTTGGAAGTAACACTTTTTATGAACAGTCTTTCCACTGCTGGTGTCTGAGTTACAGAATAGCTTCATCTTTCAGATGAAGATGTTTGGAAGACATATCGTCGCAGAAGGAGCTATACTATCTCTGCTGAAAATAGACCAACCAGTCTGGAGATGAGTGTACCATAGACATTACAAGTTGTGGTCATTATAGTCTTGCAATAACTCTAACCCTGGAGTCTCACTCATTTAAAATTGGCTCTGCAAAGATGGCATGGTTCACTTCTATGTAACTCAGTATATTTATGAGTAGGACCAAACTTTTCTGCAGGACTCAGCAAGGTCTGCCTTCCTCTTTCATACCTGCCAATATTTTTGCACCTGCAGCTGCCTAGCACAGTTTCCATTCTGCTAGCAACTTAATACAGATCAAAATTAGAATTCTCATCGGTAATGACAGAGAGAAGGAGTAGCTACAAATCCCAAAGCTCAGACATTATGGCACAGCTAATACATTAAAAGTACAGGTTCAAGATATTAATTTAGAGCATTAACTAAAACTGAGTTGCCTGTATGATGGATTCTAAGTATTTTAAGTGTCTGACGCACTTCTCAAGTAGGCGATTTTCTGTTTCATTTCCATTGTGCATATTGGACATGTCATGTATTTTTTTCTCTCTCATTTGGACCAGACCTTCCATTCTGCCTCTGTCCAAAGTTCAGGATTGGAAAGATTCAGTTCATGGGAATCAGCATTTTTCAACCTGAAAGCCTCTAAATCTTTTACAGAAAGATCCCAGCTGATTCTCATTGAAAACACTTATTACCTTGAGGGCTTCCACCCTACTGAATTTCAAAGGTCTTTTGCAAGCAGTTGAGGTGTTGAAACTGTTCAAATAAAGGTTACAAGAACACTCTATAATAAGAAGTGGCAAGCAGCCTAAGTATAAGAATTGCTACTAGTTCATCCAGTAAAAATTAGCTAGGATAGCAATGTAATAATGATAGCATTAGAGAATATGAATGTCTCTAATTCCCAGATGAACTGTTGTCCTTTAACCTGCAGATCCATCTGGAACAATTTCCTTTTCTAATGGCATTCCTATCTAAGTACCCTAGCAGCTACTCATGCAGCCCCAAGAATGTCAGGCGTGACACTGTGAAGGATAGCAGATCAAAGGATTATCTGAACACCATGTCTGAGCTTCAGTTTCCCTACATGCCATGTACTAATATCAGTAAAACTGCATACTTTATAAAGCATAACCCAATTAACAGACAATATCACGCATGATGGTTTTGTGTCAGCTTTTAGGTCATCATGACAATAATAAGAAAAAGGATATTGTATAGCTGCTTGTCAATACCCCTGGCAGCATCCGTAGTGCTGTTATTAAGTGTGAACCATCATTCTTGTTTAAATTTATTTCCAGGGATTTAAATTTGAGTCTGAACTTTTCTTTTCAACCAGGAAACAAAAGTCCTGATCCTAACTTTACCCACACCATTTTTAACCCAGTGCAATTCCTCTGACTCTTGTGGAGTGTTTTCTATCACGTTGAAGCGAATGAGATCAGAACTAGACAAAACCTCTCAGAACAGGCATGCCTGCTTCTATCATGTTTCATTGCCACTAGTGCCATCATATTGTGCCCCTGGGTCTTGCTGGTGCACTGGCTGCGTTTCCCCTTACAGCAACTCAGCCACAGAAGATACAGGAAAGACACATTGCTTCAGCACTGTGTTTGTTCCTCTTTAATGGAATCATTCTTGTTTCCTTTTCCTGCACTGTCTTTCTCAGTACGAAAAAAAAATGATAATAAAGAAACCTGTAGAATGAATCTTTCAACCTTCCCTCCTCGTTTCACCAACCGCAGACTGTTCAGAGCCCAACTCTCTTCAACGGCGGTGCGTAAACCAACCCATCACTCTATGTTTGTCTCATTCCTTGCACTCAGTGCTTGTAGCATACTCCCCTGTAATGCTCACTAATTTCTTTCCACCATTTTACATCTCATAAACAATGGATAAACAAAGTTACTGCCAAATAAAAGTAACAATATCTTCTTAGCTTCTGACAGCCTAGTTATTGGCTTCTCAAACCATGACTGTTAAATTGCCCATCAAATCTCTCTTTTTAAGTTCCTAAGCATCTACTTGTTTCCTGAGAGGCTTGACTTTCCAGCTAATATTTGGACTATGAAAACATGCAAAAGCACATGGAAGTGAACCTGGATTTTCATTTCTCAGATGTTTTGGTAAAAACAAACCATGTTTGTTTTGGAAAGAGCTGACAAATCTACAACATTCTGCGAGCAATTTTTATATATTCCTACAATATTTGAATACAGTATTTTTGCTTTGCATTTTTACTTAGTGCGAGAAACAATTTGCACAGCTTTTCCTTTCACTGCAACCAAAGAAACTCAAGTATTTACTATCTATGCTATGTACATGATCACACTGGCAGGCAGCTTGCATAAAACACATTTGTTTACTGTATCTAATTAATCACATTACCTGCTAGCAGAGTGTAAACAACAGAATACACAGAAACAGATATCAAAATAGATTAATGCCAATAAGATAGGAAGGAGAACACTAATTTATATTTTAAAGTATGTGAAAAAATTTTAGCAATTATGTTTGACTCTTACTTTGTTAACATCAAAACAAATTTGCAGCGCAGTTCGTTTTGATTCTCTGAGCACCAGCCAAATCATGGGACATTCACTGGAAATTAGAAGGCTCAAGACAGCTATTAGAGACTAAATACCTAACTTTTAGGCAACTTAAATATAATGACAGGAATCTCACACTTTCTAACTTTGTAGCTTACTTTTTATCAAAATCCTTAAAATGTATTTTACAGGGTAAGCAGTTGCAGGTTAGAACTGTAATATGTCTCTAAATAAATAACGTGTAATTAATCAAATGCATAAGTAAAGCATTCATTACTTTTCTGTCCTTGTTTAAATCCTTGTCCAATTGTCATACATTTGTCTTCTCAACCCATATCCTCACAAACTGGTCTTAAAGCCTTATATAGCCAGGCAAAGAAATATCAGAAATGTAAAGGTATTTTAAACTGAAAAACAATGTCAGAAGAAAAGAATAAGGAAACAAAAGGTTGAGAAAAGCATGAAGAACAAAGGAAAGTGAATTGGGAAGAGAGAATAAATGAAAGCTGTCAGTAACTAGATAAAAACTATAGAGGACCTTCCATAAAGATCACAAGGAAGTTACTCTAGTAAAACTTAACCTGGATATCTTGCATCACCTCCTAAACTACTTGTTAGAAAATGTTACGTACGGCACTGTATGGAACTGGGTTTGGTGAAGGGTTATAAAGGGTTCAACAGAAAGAGCCTGGGCATCATCCAGAATACAGTACTGCAAACCCAGAACTTGGTAAATAAGACGGACAAGTAGCTTACAGCGTGCAGCAGAATCAAGTCCTGTGTTTTTTATTATATTTAAATTCTGCAAATTATGATTAAGCAATAACATAACAACTCTGTCACAGAGTGAAGAAAAAGAAATGACAGTCCCCCAACAACCAACAGTCTAAACATGAGGCTGAGACAGTGGTAACAGCAAGATTTACTTAACACATTATTCTGATATTGATTTCAAGCACAAAATATTTTGATCTACCCTATCAGACTACTATGAAAGAAAATAAATATTAAAATGCATTCATTCTCCTTCTGTAGTTTTAATTCAGTCCAAACATGAGATGAATACGAAAATGTAAAGATCATTTTTCACCTTGTGCTTTAAGAGTGAATCGTTGCCCTCTGAGAAAGATTTTGGAATGTTGTTGTGAAAGGCTCCATCTCTGCAGGAAAGCTGTGAAATAAAGGGTGAATGCATAGGTGAATGAATAATATAAATGCTTTTGTGAGAACAAAGGATGAACAAAAGAGGCTAATATCTTATTCTGTAAGTAGCCTCAGGATTTTGCATAGCATTTCAAGTGGAAGCAAAAAGTCTTGAAAAATTTTAAAAAATGTAACCTTGCCTACTATTCCCCTGTTATTTCCTCCTTTTGAAATTACATCCCTGCAGGTACAATAAAATATACCGAGGACAGAATTCTTTTACATGCCCTCTCAAGGAACCATACCCAAAGTCACTTCAGAAAGTTGATCTGAGGTGTGTTCTCCTGAATGTACAGGGAATGTTGCTATTAGCCTTAATGAACAGTGTCAAAGCTTTAATGTGTAATAAAGCAGCCCACTGACTTAATGGTGCTTCTCATGAAAGCACATTATATCTGTGCTCTGAGATTTGTGCATATTCCCAAGTGATTTGTCATGCTGTAGGATTTATCATCTAGTGGTCTGAAACTTTCTTACATCGGCCAGGAATGTGAAACTCCAACAGAGTGGGCATGAATGTTTCATTAAACAGGAGGGAAAATGCAAAAGGACATTCTGCCAGCTCTTAGAACTTTAAGGTTCTAGGACACACCAGCGGTAGAGAAGTTTGGCTGTAATAATGAAGGGAGGACAGACAGCAAGGGACAAACAGCTGAAGTTCTTTAAGGCAGCCTATGATAGATGAGTGATACTGAAGAGGAAGGGAAGTGGCCTGCCACTTTTCTCCATATCTTAGACCAAGAGAGTTCAAATCTTTTTTACCACATAACACTCAAACTACAATTGGGTCTCACTTGTCAGCATAATTCGAGAAACACTTCTACAAACAAGCTGTAGAACACTTCTCAAACAAGTGGCAGGAGGATGACATTAATAGGAGCAGAGATGTCAAAACAAAATTCCTGTGCATTACAGCACGGCTGGGACTGGCGGTAGCAATGCCCAAGAGGCTCTAAATGGGAAAGGAGCCAAACAACATGGAAAGTAGAGACAGTGCAAGGATACCTTGAGCCACCGCTACAGTGGGCGCCTGCAGTTAGGCTCCTGTTTTCTGCCCTAGGACTCTGGAGGACTCACCACCACCTTGCTCCCTGAGGATCCCTGCAGACTTTTTCTTTTTTTGACACCATTGTCCCTGCTCTGGAGCCAATTATGGAATGGTCCCTTCCCTGCTTCTTGCTCTTCTTACAAGCACTAGAGAAAGTACCGTTTACATGTTCATTGATTTTTTCCAGCTTTCTGTTAAGAGTTTTTAAACATTCCAGGCATACAACTAAATGCTGCAGGCTGTCCCCTTTTATGCCTCTGTAATTTGACTTTCCAATGTGATCCCTCAAATGTGACTGTGAGGAATAGGGGTTTGTTTATTGTCTACCAAAAAAAAAAAGTTAACAAAAAATGGTTTCGCCAGACTTAGCACAGCTTTTAGATTATACAAGAAATTAATCTGCACAGTTGTATTTGGTTTACTAAAGCTGTTGTTTCCAATCAGTGTGCACTGTTGCCTTCACAAAGTCTGGTCTCTTGAAATTACAATGGAAGGCCAAAATCTGTATCTCACATTTATCAAGAATCTCTGTTGACTAGAGAAACTGTTAAAAAGCATTGACACAGGCAACACAGGGAGATCCGGTTCTTACTTTCTGGTTCAAGAAGGCAGACTGCAGTGTGAGGTAGTGAATCACTACATCAAGTTAAATAAGTGGTTGAAATTTAAGCAAGACTTCAAACATCCACACTTCCCAGCCAAACTCTGTTCTATTTATAGTATAAATATCCCAAACATCACGATATTAGTACAAGACCTAGAATTTTCAATATCATAATTCTAAACAACAACAACAAACAAACAAAAAAACCCATAAAAGCAGTTTTGCAAATAATACTTAAATCTTTATCTTGTTATTCCTGAAAAAAGTCAGATTTTTCCATTATAGTAACTTCCTGAAATTTCCCAGAGTAGGGTGCGGGTTTTTTTTTAAACTGCTTTCCAGAGTAGTATCTAGTTACACAGAAATATTTCAGATAAATTGACATAAATTTACTCTTTTTTAATAAAAATGTAAATTGAGACTTCATGGTAGAGGACACACTAAATGCTGCAGGGGAAAGCAGCATTTTTCATTGTGTTTCATGAATTTATGTTTCACTGTGTCTCAGGAATTTATTCTCCATTCATATGTCCAAACGACTGAAAGAAAGAAGGGGGAAAGAGGAGGGGAGGGGAGGGGAGGGGAGGGAAGCAAAGCCTTTTGTTTGCTTGCTTGTTTTTCATACTAGAAAGTTAGTTGTTTTCAAGTAATTCCTGTGCTCTCAAAATCTATTTCGTTTTTCAAGAGCACAGAGAAAAAAAAATCAAACAGGAGTATGGGGAAGGGTGTTTTTTCTCTGCTAGTTCATTAAAAACACATTAATATCTGCTTCAATTTATATCTGCACAGAACGGCATTTCATTGAGTGCATAGAGATGCTCAAGCTAAAGTTAAATAAATTTGGCTCGATACTGGAAGCCACGACTCCCTGTTAGCATAGTATTATGTCTCAGTTCATTAGCACCAGTGAGATAGCTGGTAAATTAGCATAGGTGGAGGCATGCTAAAATGGTTCTGCTGTCTTCTAGTATTCAATCTAGTATATCTAATGCAGAGCAATCTAGAGTATCCCCATTGCAACACAATGGGCTTGTTTAAACAAGTCTCTTAATGCAGAAGAGGAGCAAATAATAGTAATTGTTTCCACCTGAATTTCATTGCTGTGGTCATAATGTTTAATACTCAAAAGGAGAAAATAGTTTCCAGGAAAAAAAATCTCCCCCCAAACTCCTTCCTAAAGCTGGTTCTTAAAGTACACATATATAGACAGAGACAGCCAAGAGTGAAAATAAATGAAGAATATCTGGAAAATGTGAAAATTGTCTTTATACCCTTTGAGAAAAAAAAGGACAGGGTGGTATGAACCATAAGCCCATTTTACTAAGCACTGGAAAACACACAGCCAATGTTCTTATTGCAAATCTTCAAAATATACTGTTGGTTTTTTTTCCTAGAAGAATGTGTTTTGAGGAATTATGAGGACTATGTGAGAATTCTGTTTCTCTTTCATAAGAAAAATATTTGATTGTTACAAGACAGTGTTTGAAACCTTTAATTCTGAATGCTCTAACATCTACCCTCAAATGCAGTTCAGTCAAAAAAGAATCTGAGTTCAAATGGTAAAATACAGAAAGCTGAGAGGAAGAAAGAGGCTGATGTCTTCCTCTGCTCAGAAAGAGAAAATTCCTGAAAATTCTCAGAATTCCTCAACTAAGACTATTTGTTAAAGACAGCATAGGTCTTTAAGAGTGGAAACACACGGTTAGGCAACTTTGAGGCTACAACTTAAGAGTTTCTCCTCCCTCTGCACTCTACAAATAATTGTTTGGCTACAAATCCAGGTATTTATCACTAGTATCTGAATTTATGTTTCACATTTATTATCTTTTATTCACAAGCAAATGATATCCACTTTATACAGCCTCTACCTTAACATTACATGTTATAAAGAGCCTTACAGAATCTTTTCAACCGAGCCAATTATTGGCTTGTCTAAAGTTTATCATGCAACTTTTGCAGGCTACACACAACAAACATTCAGAATTTAATGCATATGAGCACAGAACTCTTGTAGCCATTCAAGTGGACTCCTACATAAAATTGTTCTTTGGTGTCTGAAATCTGATTTAGAGTATGAAAAAATACATCAGATCACACAAAATGTTTTCCTATGTGATTTGTTTGACAGGTTTATATATTAGCCAAAATTTTCTCTGCAAGGATTAACCTCTGCCCATCTCATCAGGATGGAAATCACTTAACATTTCCAGCAAACAACATATGTGCAGGACATGATACTTCTCAAGTAGTTTTAGTAATACTCTAACTAAGCTTGAAGAAGCATGGAAGGCAGGCCAGCAATGTCTGGTCATACAGGATACAACATCAGCATCCATACTGATAGACATCAAGTTTTTATGGAAGAGAGTCTGAAACTGATGGCTGCCATGAAATACTGTGACTGCTGTTGAAGAATATATAGGTCCTCCTCTCATTCCCCTTGAAGGAGCAAAGAACAGTAAACCCAGCTGCACCACTTATGCACCACTCATAAAATATAGATACACCTGGATATTGGGTAAGTAAAACCTAGGCACCTGTGAAAGTATATGAAAATTCTTCTTACTTCTGTACCTTTATTCATTTAGTACTGTATCATGAGGAGTTAGCTGGATCGCATTAAAATTCAGTGGCAGTCTACAGAGTACTAAAACGTGAATTTGCATACTAATTAACAACAGAAAGTTCTGCAATCGGAATTATCAAAGACATATTGGACTGATCTCTGAAGGGAAGAAGTCCTGATTCTACTTGGTATTTGCTAAAAATTATGAACCAGCTAACTATTATAAAGCATTCCTGACTGACAGATAAAATCAGTTTGGCTGTAAGTAATTTAAGCATGTCTAAGGAGAAACTTGTATGACAAAATTTTGCTGCATTTTCTAAATGAAGAAAGACATTCAATGAAAAAGTACTATCAAAATTGTCCAACCTGTTTCTATGCTGATAAGAGAGATTAAGGCAGACTTGCTATACATCAGCGTCCTACATCAAGATGTACCCTGAATATGGGGAAAGGCAAAGATCATCTCTTTCACTCGAATAACGTGATGCAAGATACCCATTCCAAGAGGCAGCCAGCTTCTTGGAGGCAGCTCACAAGTACTGTACATTTTTTAACCAGTTTGGATTGACTTTATCCAGACAATGTTTTCTACATCCTTTTATCCTCTCCCTTTGCACTCTTCATTAATATTTCAAAATATTAAAATATGATATTCACCACTTCAGTTGGAGTGCCTGTCTGGCCTATAAATTTGCTCTTGCAGTTCTAGCATCATTTAAACCTTTCATATGCTTTGAATCAGGTGGCATCATCTACTGGACAACAGGAATAGCACAAGCACTCCTCAGAAAGTGCTTGTTAGACAGATGTTGAGCTCTTCCTTTTATGCTTCTATGAAAAACTTGCAGGATATGCAATGTGTAATGACAACAGGATCTAGCTTCTGTGTTTGAAATCCTCTACTTGAGCCGCATGGAGAGGCCCTCACACACCAGCCTGTACAATCCTTCGCTATTCCATGAAGAGCCCTTTGTGGTGGAGAGCCATGTTTGTGCCAATCCTGCAGTCCCAGTACTCAGTGCAAAGGGCTCCGAGCCAGCAGCATCAGCACAGTAAGTCAGAAAACGCTGCAGAAGGCTGAATTGTATCATCCTGCTCCCCTTCACTATTCCATATTATTTAGGCTTAGCCTAAGCTGCTCCCTAGGAGAACTACTCTACACTTCTTTGTTACACAGTGCTGCCAGTTCAACATTTCTGATGGTCAATGAAGCTAAGGCCAAAACCAAATACTCAAAAATGAGATGAAAACCGGAGTCTTCCCTTGAAATTATAGGTTTTGGTGGCTGGTGACCCTTGGTAAGGCCTTTGGTAGCATCACAGGCTCATTCCTGTGTTAATAAAGTTGGACAAGCACAGAAATGCTAGGGGTGTAGGAATAAAGGCCTTAAATTCAAAAAGAAATGCATCACTCTGCCTTGGAGTCAGTATGATATGTTAGGATCTGAAGCTCTTGTATAAGGCTACGTTTGTGCTTAGAATGCTCTTCTAGCTCAAAGCTTAGTAGACATGCACTGAGCAACAAAATCACCATTATATGAAATAAAACAAAGCAAAAAATATACACAACACCACAACCTCAATCACCAAAATTCAGTATCATTTACCCACAAAGAAATATTCAACTAAATTTGTACATGACTTGGTTTTTCCTCCTGTTCATATCAGTTCATCAGCTGGTAGTATAGTAACCCTTACATTTGGTTTTATTTTTATTTCTTTCTGTCTGAGCATTAAAACTTCATAAATTACTTACGAAAGATGGGTCTCTTCCTTTTGCTTCACTGTAGATGTTTTTCATTTGCCATTTGAACTTTGTAAATGAATGTTGTCAGCTTTACTTAACTTCAAAAGCTACACTTGTGGCCTGTCTTACCAAATTTTTTGATTTTAATATATAATTTTTTTGAGGTTTAAGTCACAAATTTCTTCGTTCTATACTGATGGAAGAAAAGGATACAATAAAGTATAAAATGCAACAGCAGCTGTAATAACAGCTGAAACCATCACACAGAAAGATTTAAATTCCAACATCTTAAATTTCATATCTATTTTTTTCAATTAAAAAAAAAAATCCACTCTACTAGAGGATTCCAGCAGGGTGTGATAAGGCATTCCCAGCTCACACACTAGTATCAGTTGTCCTTACTTTCAGGAATGATCAGCGCGGCTGCTGGCATTACTAGCAATGATGTGCACAGGTAAGATTTTTAGCTTCTTTAAAGCATCAAATAAGATGCCCTAGGTAAGCATGAAGTATCTCTCCATAGTTTTTTGCCTAGCCTTAATTAGCCTGTTACCTAGCATATCCTATCTGGCATGTTGCTGAGTAAGCTCTTATGTTCATTTCTTGCATATCTTTTACCAACTCTATGAGAAGAGCATCTCCAGTTTCACCTCTGCTAAACCTTTGCTCACTGTGCAAATTCTGTCTTTCTTCACAACTAGCGAAATGTTTTATTAATTTCCAGTTTACAGATTTTCTCAGTTCTTCACATTTCCTCTGCATTTATTTCTGTTCTAAAATCTTGTGACACATAATTTTGGTATTAGTGTGGCAACAAAGTCCCTACTATTTTCTGGTACCCAGATTCTTTTTAAAAAGCTATACACCATCTCTTGGGGGGGGCATTTTTCAGATTTTTCAGGACTCCCACCCTGACACAAGCAGGAGTACTCAGTGCACCTATCCAGTAAGAGGTAAGTTAACAGAACAGCAGAAATCATCAGTGTTTGGCTTCACTCGAATCGAAGCATTAAGAGGTTCATCTCTATTTTGCCTGTCAGTAAATTTCTTCTATCATAACAGCAACTGCTTTGCTCCTTTGACAAAGAGTGTGCTCTGTACTTCGTTCCTTCCATTACTCTCTGAATGCTCTGCTCCGCTGCCCTTTATCTGTCTTATTACCACAGCTCTATCACAAGAGGTTGATGACATCTGAAACTGCGTAGCAAAAACTGACACAAAAAGGTATATTCAGAGGTAATTCACCACAGCAGGTGACTATCATAATGAAGTTGATTGAAAACTGGCACCAAGTTCAGGGCATGGCAGAGATGGACTGCTCGGTGCAAGTGATAATGCTGCACGTGTGGAGCGCTGCTGAGTTGTTAGAACCAAAGGAAAGACAGCTGCAGGACTCAGCGCTACCCTCTTCATTCTCACCTCCAACACTCGCTGTGAAAAGGCACATTAGGAAAGTGTCATCTCCGAGATGTTGAATGCACCTCTCTCTGTGCTCACACACCGTCCCTGTGACAGCCAGCTGACACGTGGACAAGCAGCACGGCCTGCTGACACTGCTCGGCACCTCAGCACCGGATGCACGCACCGCGGGACCAACAGGACAGGCTGCGATCAGGCGTTTTCTCCAGCTATCAGTGACTGAGTTATTGATGCAGTGAGGCTCACGTATTTTTACAGCCTTTCAGTTCTGGGTATTAGAAAGACAAAATGACACCCAGACCAATTCATGTTCCCACACCACAAAAAGAGCAGGGCAGCGCTGATAGAGAAGGTGCCAAGCAGGAAGGTAGAACAGGCAGTGGTAGCAGACCAATAACAGATTGCTGGAGGTAAATCCAGAGCAAAAAAGTAATATGCAGTGTAAAAAGGATACTCATGAGGACAAATGATGTCTTCTGAATGAAATGTTAGATTGAATCTTCCCTCCAAATAGAGATGGGGAGGTGAAGGGAAGGAGGAATGTCTGGTGGAAAGGGAACAGCCACAAGCAGCATGAAGCCCCTTCAGCCATCCCTATTTTAAAACATATGACTGTAAAATGAAAGAACAGTTACACATGTAAGAGAGCTGGGAAAAGAGTTCTTAATTTCATATTCCTGCATTGTTTTTGAGCTTTACAGCAAAAAGTAAGACATCGTTGCCACTGTTACATTATTTTATTTTTAAAATCATCTTTTGGCAATGAAGCAGTTGATGTTATATTACTTGCAGTTCTGTTCTTTCTGAAGGTATATATACATTAAATGGAAGATGATACTGTGCATGTGTGATTGCTCTCGAAGACATTTTATACTCCAGTACTTTGGAAAAGGCCACATTACTTCCAGGCATGCGGCGTAATCAGAACTCTTCCTTGCTTGAGCATCCACTTCTAGGGCATGAGATAAATAAAATCTTAACTATTAAAGTATCTCATTCGTGACTGATGCATGCTTTTATCCTCCCCCTTTGCTCTGTCCTGGTGAGGCCACATCTGGAGCACTGTGCCCAGTGATAGGCTCCCCTGTACAAGAGGGATATGGATCTACTGGAGAGAGCCCATGAGAGGGCTACAAAGATGATTGGAAGACTGGGACATCACGTTTATGAGGGAAGGCTGAGAGAGTTGGGCAAAATCATATGCAAAAAAATCATGGTGCAAAACCATAGCACAGAACTTAACTTCAGACTTCACAGTTTTACAGCTACAGGAAAGAGATCTAAGTCAGGATCACAAAACAATGCACAACCTTGTATGCTTCTTCAGGTACTAAGGTGTAGAGGGTTTTCCAGCCAACCTTGAATGTCTATAGATTCCAGCATTCCACAGCATCAAGCTGTGAATGTCAAGTCTTCAATCTCCACCTTATGTGCCAGCAAAGAAGCAGCTGAGCAAACATATTGAATGATCCCTACAGTTCTGTTTGAAAACTCTTCAGAGGAAATCTTCATTGCTCCCATCCCTCCTGTAGCTCTAAGCTATTCAATGAATAGAGATAAGTTCGTATTTTCAGCTGGGCACCATGCTTTCCAAAGTACAATAATAATGGGTGATGGTGAAACATTTCATTGAAAACAAATTCTGTTTGATATGAAAAATGCATTGTCCACTTGAGATAAAATGTACTACTGTGGCCATAAATCTACAACTGGTGTCGAGTGAAAATAAGTAACTTCAGGTCAGAGAACTGCACCGAGGTGGAGGTGGTATAGATCATTTTATAATTTAGAGGCAATGGTTGCGAAGTACTTAGCTCTGATAGAGAGAATTATTTACAGCAAGTGCAGCGAATAATCTAGTGATATGTGAGGCTCCACAGTTACATAAAAGAGAGAGATTGCCCTTTGATCCAAATGTCTGTGCACTCTTATAGCCCTCATTACAGACAGTGATCAACTAAGCCTCTTCCATTGCTGTTAGATGAAAAGAGATGAGAGAGATATTATCTCTACTGCTCAGCAACTTATCTATGGAATTTGTGGAATTATTTGAATAATGGCACAGAGGGTTGTACAAAAAATAGAGCCTGTAGTGACCACTGCTTCTTGGTGACTTTGCCTTGGAGAATGAATGCAGCGAATTCTGCCACATAAAAATCTATCCCTAATAGTTAAAAAATGATAGGTAAATTTAATAAGAAATGTACATACCTTCAGCTGTTATCATGAGTAGACAAGTAAAAGGAAGAAAAAGAGAAAATTACAATTTCAGTTGTACAATTAAACACATCCTAAAAAAATACAACTGTTGTTGAATTGTCAGATTCAACTATATATCTTCAGTATTTTATAACAGTCATGAATCTAGACCCCTGTACATGTAAAAATTATTTTCTTTTTATACATGGTGGTAGTGCTTTGAGTATTTCTTCTATTATCACTCTGTACAACTTCTACACAAATAGAAGATTTTCTTGGAAAGAGATTCATAAAACCACAGTGACTGTAGAAGAAACAATTGTTCATACTGCAAAAAGCAACTTCTCACATATACACCAACATACACATACACTTTTCTTTCCACGTACTGCATTATGCTTATTCTGTTCACAAATCAAAACAAATACTTTTCTTAAATAGAACTCTTTCCAATCCAAAAGTCCAAAATATCCAAAAGGTCACATACAGAACTCAATGTAACAAGATCTCCATCAACTCACTCTTGACAAACATGTTTATATAACTAAGATCTAAACATTAAACTCAAAGATACTGCATGGGAAGAAAAATGGAGGAAAAAACCCACAAAACACAACTAAATCTGGGGATGTGAACCTACAAAATTAATGCATTCTTCTATCAGAGGAGCATCCTGTTGTGCTAAATGCTGATTGCTTACAGAGTTTATCCAAAGTTACTGAACTGTGTTGGGTTTGAAACTGTCCTTGCATGCATCTCAAACCTCCATTTAAACATAAAGAAGGCATCATGAAAGCACAATTAAGGTGGGGTTTTGTGCTTTCACTTTTTTTCTTTTAATGTAATTTTCCTCTGCAGTTAATAAGATCAATTTTCATGGCAGCTCTCATTTCTGTATTTTACCAGATAAAATAATCTCCCCAATCACTCTGTGTTATGGTTGATACTTGTAGAGATTTATGTGCTTTTAGTCAAAACAAGAAAGCTTTTTTGAAGCCTGCTATTAATGTATTGATGTGATTTTTATGATGGCAGGCCAACAATTCAGTAGTACTAAACAGGAGATAGTCAGATAGACACAGCTTTCCTTTTGAACACTCTATATTTTCTAATTTGTGTTGATTCAGATACTGATACTGCTCATATACAAAAACGAAGAACACACTGAATTCTCAGTATGGTGTTGCAGCGCTACAGATTTATTTATATTTTAAGGAACTGCAGCCACAGAGAAAATTGCCATCGATTAAATGATATATGATCTCTTATGCAGCGGAAATAACTAATAGAGCTGAGACTGCACAAAAATGCAATGTTCGTCTTACACAAAGCATTCTTCAATGAGACAATATGCAAATCATTTTTTTGTGCCATTGAAGATTCTGATTAAACTTATAATTTAGGTTTTTAATTGAACTTTTTTATTGGATTGTTCACAATAATTCTACCTCATATATATGAATAATTAACTGCTGTAAGGAAATTTGCCAAAATAAATTCATAAATTATATATATGCATATATTATATTTCTGGCAAATTTCTGCAGTATACAAACTCTGAGCATCCTGTGCCTGGATTTTACTAACATAGATCCTAGATGATCCTAATAAAACTGAACACAAAGACAGAATTTAAACAATCTATATCAGTAAATGGTGCAAACTCATCGTCATAAATAAATAAATAGATGTACAGATGCATACATAAAATACAGATGGCCGTTGTCCTGCAGAACAGCTAGATTGATACTAAGGTATTTATGATATATACTATGGTTCGGTATCTTAACCTTCATTATTTTGGCAATAAGAAAAGAGGAAATAAGGACACATTAGCATTAGTGCTTCTGAATTTAGCACTGGTATTTCACTGGCTTACAAATGAATATCTGTCATCTGAGTTCAGTGAGGCAGTAACTCTTACAGTGCTAAACATCAGAGCGATGCATACTTGAAACTCCAGCAGGATAAAGGAAAACAAAGTAAAGCACATTTGATGTGAACATTTGTGAATAAAATCTAGGAGAGAAGCTAAGGGATCTTAACCAACAATTAAATTAAACCACTTGGATTTTAGTGTTGTTAAAAGCCAAGATTATCCAGACAGATAAAAATAAGATTAAAGCAATCATGACACTAACACATCAGACTGAAAGGAAAATGAAGTCTGCTTTGTTTGCGCATAACAAAATTTGACACAGTAACACCTCATATACAAACAACATGTCATTGAAAGGATTTTATAAATGATTAATAGCTGATAACAGGTCATGTGAGGTGAAACTGGAATATATGATGATTTTACATGCACAGTCAGAGAATGTTAAACAGTCCATTTCTGTCAGCAGCCTACCAGTCATTACACATCAATCTATATGAATTTATCAACTGTTTACTAACCAGAGAGAGATGTACTAGACTAGCTTGAGAAAGAGGGAATGTAAAACACACACTACTGAAAACAGAGTGCTAGCTACTGTGCAATGTCTGCATTACTGCACAAGAATACAGAGACCTCATACACTGAGCTGTTGGAGTGGGTCCAGTGGAGAGCCACAAAGTTCATCAGAGGGCTGGAGCACCTCCACTATGAAGGCAGGCTGAGATTGCTGGGGCTTTTCAGCCTGGAGAAGAGAAGGCTCCAGAGGGACCTTATAGCAGCCTTCCAGTACCTGAAGGGGGCCTACAGGAAAGGTGGGGAGGGACTTTTTATAAGGGCACATAGCAACAGGACAAGGGGAAACAGATTTAAACTGGAAGAGGGTAGATTTAGACTAGATATTAGGAAGAAATTATTTACTGTGAGGGTGGTGAGACACTGGAACAGGTTGCCCAGCGAGGTCGTGGATGCCCCCTCCCTGGAAGCACTCAAGGCCAGGCTGGATAGGGCTGTGAGCAACCTCGTCTAGAGGGAGATGTCCCTGCCTATAGCAGGGGGGTTGGAACTGGGTGATCTTAAAGGTCCCTTCCAACCCAAACCATTCTATGATTCTATGATTTGCAGGAACACCTAAGGATGGCTGACATAAATGAAGTTTCTTGGGCACTTCAACTACTAACAGCTATAGGGACACACTCATAGTCCTGCAATGACAGAGCTGAAAAGGCATACGTCTGCCTATGGTTGTGCCAAGCTAGCAACAAATGCTCCTTGCATCGCTGTCGGAGTCATTTGGTTAAACTGAGATTACAATGTTAGTGCCATGTTATACCATGTCTTGGGAAGAAAAAAGATGGCACTGCAATACAGAATCAAGGCTCAGATTTCTGTGGGGTTTGTTAAGAGCAAAATGGCTCTCAGTTAACTGCCTACCTAGAAATACTGAATTAATTTATAGAAGTAAAATTACAGAGAAGTCCATTAACTCCAGTGAAATAATTCCACTTGTATTCTGCCATAATTTAGGTCAAATTCTGAATCACTAACTTTTACATTCCAAATTAAAGAGATTTCACATTTCTTTATATTCAGAAAAAACCCTACTTTTCTCCTTACTGCACACATGATTTTCACACTTTTGCATAAGAAATCCATCTGTTCTGTTACCTGGAACTCCTAATACTGTGTAGCTTTTCTAAAGAAAGACAGATATTCAGCTGCTTGTTCATCATTTACTTACATTAGCAAAATTAAAACACAGCCCATAAACTGCTGAATGAAACTTCTAGTAAAGCTGTAATTGAAATTGGAAACACTATGTCAAGAAAGTGAAGTTATTTTAAAAAAAAGTCACCTGTATAAGTGTATTAATTTATACAGGCCTAGCTCTTATTTCAGTGTATGTAACACTAATGAATACAAACTGCTAATATGCCTTGAGCCCTTGCTGTGGTCCTCTGAGTAAAACACCCGACTGCAGTAGAATCCACAGCCAACCTCATACATCATCGAGCGAAGGACCATGCAGAGGACACAGAGGGTTTATACCTCCTGTGAGATGTCAAAAGCCTCCAGTCTCCAACAGATTCAGAGTTTTCTATGAGGAAATACATAACATGACTTACATCTGTTGTTTACCAAGTCTGTAAAAGCAGACCACTTTTGCAGAGGCAACCTCTTGTTCAAAGTCAGAACCCAATGGCTCTCCTGGGCAATGGAGGCAGGCTTGGAGGTAGTTGTCCAAGCCAGCAACTTAATCTTCTTGTCAAAATGAGATCCTGTTTAGGCTGTCTTTCCCCTTTACGGTGAGAAAGCTATTTCTGCTTGCTGATGCTCCAACCTCTTCCTGTAACCACTTGTTACTAAGAGGCCAGCAAAGATTGCCCCCAAGTACCTCTGCCATAAAAACTCCCTTGACTTTGTCAGTGTTACCAATAGAGGCAGGTACAGAGCACAGCCAAAGTGCAGAGCCAAGAGGAGACAGAAAAAATATCCCAAACTAAAAGGAAGTTTTTCTTTTCCATTAACTGTTTACAGCCCCCTAAGTGACTTTGTGGAATCACTGCAGCGAGTTGTGAATGATGTATGAAATGAGAAATCCCTGCCCACCCAGCGGAAAAAGAATTCACAGACAGTGCTTTGCAATCACTTCTGCACTCTGTTTGAAGTAGCATTTAGCCAAGCTACAGCCACAAAAACCTGCCAGCCACTGAGATAGCAGCTTTTTCAGCATTGAAAGCAGGGAAGTCTATTCTGCACTCCAGAAGGGTAGCACACAAATTCAAGATTTAGTCTGCATTTTCAAGCTAAGCTTCAAAATATTGTTGATAAGTAAGCAATATATGTGTAATGTAAGACTAAAATAACATTTTTATCACTTCAGTTACACAATTCAACATTTATGAAAGTAGAAGAGTTTCTATTTCATTCCATTTTTATAAGCTGATTAAGTTACACTTATGTATGTAAACAGAAGCATTCTTTGCGACACAACAAATCGAGACACAGTAATATAGGAATATGAAAAAAAAAATCAGTATTTACAAAGGAGGGTATGAATTTTCCTTAACTGGTTTGTCTTTTATTTATAAAAATGCTGCACAGTGAGCACAAAACCAACCTCCTTTTTGACTCAGAGCCTTTTAATTTAAAACATATTTCAAGTCTACTTCAAGGTTTTCTCACTAACTGTTACTGAAGTTCCAAGAATTCAGAAATCTTTCATATAAACCTTAACAATTTCAAGCAAATGTGTTCTTTTAATTCTTAACTTTGATTTAAAAAGAAGAAAAGTGGTTTTATTGAAAAGCATTGTAATTCATCAAGAATACTAATAAAAGATGAATGAAAGAGATACTATTACTTTACAATATTATTAATAATTAAGCATATCGTAAGTTTCTCTATTGTATTTTGAAGTCACTCTAAGTGGGAACTCTTGCAAGTAAGCATGAATTTTTGACTTACAAGCCTTCTGCTCCTCAAATCAAAGATGCAATCTTCTCTCCTCTCTGCAAAAAAGGGCAATTTTTCCCTATTTAAATAAATGAACATTTTGCTATTGGTTCAAATATTACAAGATTTGCTAATGTAAATCAATTTTCAAAAACACTTCAGTTAACCTCCTATTTACTGATATCATAAAGGCTATAGTTGACTCTAGGTTAAGGCTGATATTAGATGGAATTTATGCATGATTGCGTGCATATTTATACACAGATTAATAGCTAGTCCCTCTATGTTTTTATCTGTATAAAAGACTAATAATTAGACCTCAGTATTTCTATTACATCCTTTCACATGGAAGAGTTAGTGAAAAAAGAACAGATGTTCCATTGTTTAAATTTAAGCTCTTCCCTACCTAATTAGGGATTAAGTGGAAAAAATACCCTTACAACTATAAAATGTCTCAATACTATATTTGCAGGAACAGTAAAATTATCTTTGCCCAACAGCAAGAACCAAAGTCCCACAAAAGCTACACACGCAGACAGTACTAGCAGTAGCTCCCTTGACTACTTCGACTACTTGCAAAGTGAAGTCTTGTTTTCACTGATAGCTTTGCTTCTGACTTTACAGTGGCCATGATTTCAATTGGTATGCACAAGTCAAAGACATGCATTAGAAAGTGAAGGCTTATGGTCTATTGTCTAAATTATAGAGTAAATAAAGTCAGCAAACCAGCACAAATTGGCTGGCTCTCAATTTATTCTCTCTTTGGCTGACTAAATCACTTCCACTAAGGTTCTGTGCCTTAAAAATGAATTTAATTAATACTAAAGATATAATTTTATTTTTTTTTCAACAAGACATTTTTAAACTTTTCAATATATGAGTTTTCAGAAAGTGGAAAATCTAAAATGAGAGTTTTTCCCAGGAGAGTTAAGCTCTGTCCTGGCAAAGGTCTAAAATGAGGTTTCTCATTTTAAAGAACAGCTCTTATTTCCACTAGAAGATACTAAATAATATCAAGCCTATTCAGATCAGCTATTTATTGCATTTTTATTTAACAGGTCACAACTGAGATGAACTGAAAGGGCAGCTAATGTTAAACTGATATGTATATAAACTTCCTAAAGTCTGCTGTTTATAACTTACATTACTATTATGGAATTATTTCTTTTTCTCCTCCTTTGACCTACCACATGCTTAAATGCAAGTCTTCCAAATAACTGTAGTTACATCTTAAAAAGACATCCCTTCCCAGCATTAGAACTCAACAGAAGGTAATAAATACGGTTACAGAAGCTTTTCTTTTGCAACCTCATGTTCATCAGAACTCCTGAGAAATAATCATCAAGAAAATGTTTACCAAGAATATTTCTGTTGTCCAAAACTTGCTGAAAGGAAGATATATTCAAAGTGACAGTATATTACAGCAAGGTGAGCAAAATATTTGGAAAAAGATTCCATAGGAAAGTCTACTGCAGTCCATGTGGTTTAAACACGAGCATCACTTATTCAAAATGTCATCTGCACAATCAGATTGCCTCAAGCTCTGTATTAACAGCTGATTCATTCATTGTAACTTCTCTAACTGCCAGGAGCAGTTCATGATCTTTGTTGTCCAAATGCATTTTGTCACAGCAAATCCCAGCAAAGAGCTAATATTGTATCTTCTTTCATGAGGCTTTGCATTCACGTTTCTGAATCTGATTTTAAACTCTATTAATTGTAGTATCAAATTTTTGGTTAATAAAAGGGGTCATATTTCAGGAGCATATTTAGCAACGTATTACTTCATTCTTTTCAAATGACTTCCAAGTTAAAGTACTTTGGAGTTAGAAGATTTCCTCTGGAACTCTGCAAAAGATCTCTTTTGTGGAGTTCTGAGCATAATTATGAGTGATACAAGTGTCATGCAGTGAAACTATTATTACTGGCACTTAAATGAATTCTGCTTTTATGCACTACTTTACTGTGATTTCAGAATTAAAAAATTTTACTTTAATCTGCACTCTGCTGGCACTGTGGATATTAGATCCACACTGAATTTGCTTTCTGCTATGTGGAGCTCCTCCAGTCACTCAGCAGCAGAACATGCTCTATGTAGCCATGAACTGATTTGGCCAAGAGCTACTCTTCTGGAGGAAAGTGAATGCATCCTGTCAGCAAGAATCAGAATTAGTTTAGGATGGAAAAATAAAAGATACTTCTTTTGAACAGACCCCTCCAATGTTGATGATTACTAGAAAAAGAGAAAAAAACACTGTATACAAAATATTTACCTACTCAGTCCACTTTAAGTGAAGAATACAGACATTATCTTGCAATGATCATCAAAAAAGTCCTGGCCTGGTTATGACAGAGGGAAGTAAATCTGCTGGCACTTCTTTCTGAGGCCTGAGGTCTGAAAACAAAAACACTGGTTAGCACAAGGGATTCAGTTTGAGCTTTCCTCCTCTTCTATTTCTGAATAATATTGAAGAAACTTATGAACTATTCAGGATACAAGTGAATAGAAACAAGGACTAATATTCCCTGCCACCATTTATTTTTTAAAAATACTGAGTAATTATTAAAAGGTTTTGCTTCTGACAGTAAAAGACTTGGCATCAGGTGCCTTAGAAATAGATGGCTGTACAGAATCTGACTTCTTGTCAGTGACTGATCACAAGTTATTTGCAGCTCTTATCACTTCTAAGCAGTGGCAGAACGTTCAAGCATTGTGCAGCATCCACACTGTCAACAACAGCAAAATTATCCAATTCTGGCCATCAGCTCACACCAGCTGCTGTTGTGTAGTGTAGTGTTGCAATCACACAGACACCACTGAGCCAGGACAGACATAGGTAACACTCTGATTTGAGCAAAGTCTCATGCAAATATGAGTCAAGATATGGTATTCTTGTTCCTTTCTGTGAAACTGGTTTGTTCTCTGATTGTCATCTGAAACTGATTCTAGTGTTTCCAAGTACACAAACAGTATACAGCTTTACTTGAGAGCTATCATAGCACACAAATCCTGAGAAATATGAAGGATGACTTAAATTGAAAGGGACTATTGGACCTGGAAAATATCGCTTAGTCAAAATACTTTTCTCCAGCAATTTAACAAAATCTGCTGTTGTTCAGAGCGTGTAGCGCCAAGATACAAATTATCTCTGCTGAAAGAAGCTGATAAACCAGAGATGCTCAATTGCCTGTAACTCAAGAAAAGAAAGTCCAGACATCACTAAAAATAAGACAAGTGTATGAAGGGATATTTGGGCTTGTCAAGAACAACAAGCAACAAATGCTTCACGCTGGGTTCCTAATTCTTCAGTCCTTTCCAATAAGTTGTGACCCAAATGCATTTATTTATCTTACTTAAGAACAAACTGTGTCTCTTATGGCATGAATCATCCCAGAGAAACTTTGGGAAAGCACTCTGGTTCATTTCAGTGCTATTATCCATCTGCACAGCCAAGTTCTGCAGACAGCCCAGAAACAGTTCCTGTGAGAATATTCACCTGGTATCTGTTCATCAAAGACCGATTACTAAAGTCTGTGCTTTAGGTAGAATACATTCCTTTTCCAGAATGTATTATGATGACAAATATAAATAGTACACATTGCATCTAAATCCATATAATATAGAAAACATGACTCAAGGAAACACCAAATGTTGCTAGCATTCTCAAAAGAAACACAGTTACATCTGAAGTTTGCCAGAATCTGGAATTTGCTCACACACTTGTCAGTTGTTCTCTCAAATTTCCTGATGAAATAATTTATTTGAAATTGTCAACGCACAGAGAACTGCTAACAGTGTGATCCCTGAAAGCATGCGTACCCTCTACTGAACTCAGTAGAGCAATACCTACACCTTTTTGATTTTGGTGATTATCACACGAGGACACCTACTGGAGTTACTAATCTGAAGATACGTGAGTTAAAGTTGTTTTCAAATGACTCTAACATGTACGGTTTCACTGTGAACCCATACACTGTTCTCTTCCAAAGACTGGTTGTTTGTCCTGTAAGTACTACATTTTACTAACTTTGCCACAAGGAAGGCAAAAATGCAGTCTGCTTTAAAATATTCTCCCCACCATTATTCTCTGTGGATAATCGTCATGATGTGACAAACAACATATTCAGCATAGCTGTAAGACAGAAAGGAAGGCACCTGAGAGTGGTTGTAGAACTTATGGAGACAAATGAAAAGCAACATGAGTTTTGAACAGCATCTGCTAAAGTATGACTTTTATCATATAATTTGTACCTTTGACTTTTACTTGATACTTACTTTATAATTTGAACATATAGTAAGAATGTAAAAAAAAGAAGCAATGCAAGCATCAGAACAATAGGGATAAAATGCGTGGTTTGTTTAATTATGCCAGTGAGAAAATACAGACAAATTCACCCTTGGGAATTATTTTCACTGAAGTTCTTTCTCCCTCATACAATGATAGGATCACAGAATGGCTTAGGTTGGAAGGGACCTCAAAGAACATCCAGTTCCAACCCCTGCCATGGGCTGGCTGCCCCCCACCAGATCAGGCTGCCCATGGCCCCATTCAGCCTGGCCTTGAGCACCTCCAGGGATGGGGCACCCACAATTTCCCTGTGCAAACAGTTCCAGTGCCTCACCACACTCTGATGAAAGAATTTCTTCCTAATATCTCACCTAAATCTCCCCTCTTTTAGTGTAAATCCATTTCCTCTTCACCTATCACTATTGAATTGTGTGAAAAGTCAGCCCCCCTCCTGCTATAAGCTCCATTCAAGTACTGGAAGGCTGCAGTGAGGTCTCCCCAGAGCCTTCTCTTCTCCAAGCTAAGCAAGCCCAGCTTCCTCAACCTTTCTTTATAGGAGAGGTGCTCCAGCCCTTTGATCGCCATTGTGGCCCCCCTCTGGACCCACCCCAACAGCTCCACATCCTTCCTGTGCTGGGAGTCCCAGGCTTGGATGCAGTACTCCAGATGGGGCCTCACAAGGGCAGAGCAGAGGGGGACAATCACCTCCCTTGCCCTGCTGCCACCCCTGGCCATGATATCTAACACAACACTATTGTAGACCCTTTTCAAATAGGGATAGCTCAATGCAATAAAGTAAATCAAGATCTCATTTCAATCCTCAATGCAGCCTTCAGCTGGGTGCCCCAAAACCATCTGCAAGAAGGTGCAGAGAGGGGAATCAGTCCAGTATTCTTAAGGTCACATTTTTGCTCCTACTGCAGTGCTGCCATAACTTCAAAGGCCTACGTGACTCTTGCAGCACCATAGGCAGAGTAGTCTTTGTATGGTTCTGAAAGTTTTGCACAACATACTGTACTTTTTTAATGACAGTTATTCTTTTAGTCCTTAGATAATTAATTAAATTAAAAATGCTATGCTTGAATGTGTCGTGTATCAATTTTGAAGACTTAATTATAAAAGCAAATTAAGCTTTGATTAAGCTTTTCTTCTGAGAGCAGTAGCTGTCGTTCTCCTCTGTGTTAAAATAAGAGAATCATTCTGGCTGAGTGTACAAAAATGCCACCACATTATTTATTCTTGACAGCAGTTGAGAGTTGGCCTTGTCTGAAGACAAAAGCTGCAGGTGCTATGGCCATTTTCTGCATTCTGCATCCACAGAGAACTATGACATTATGTTCCCTTTGCAAAAACTAGGAGAAAAGATCAGTGCAACACAAAACATTTAGAATCACATTGTTTGGATCATTTTGTTGTTGAAGGAAACTGATGTTTGAAAAGGAAATTGTTTTATCAACTTAAGTGCTGTGATTTATATTTTGTTTTTTATTTTTGAGCTCTTAGCAGGATGAGATTGTCTGCAAATTGTGAAGACTCTTGTACTTGAATTAATACAGAAAAATCTAAATAAATGAATTTAATTAGAAAGAAATCAGGAAAATTCAGAATCAGAACTCTGAAAAACAAAGCAATACAATCTGAATAAATCTTAGCTAGAATGAGGAGAAAGGGGAGTGGATACTGTTTACAGCAACACAGTCCTTAATTTGCATATTAAAAAGTTTACTTGGAAACATAAAGCAGCTTGAAATCCAGAAAACTTATGAACTCTACAAGTAGCCTGCTTCACCTATTTCCATGAGAGCAAAATGCATACAGTTTGTCAGGGCAGTATGTTCTCAGGCACTTAGATCTTTTGAAAGTGCTCAGCACAGCACCCAGTAAAAATTATTCATCAGCGGAAACGAGGGCTTAGTTAACAGAAACTGAAGGCTACTTAAAAGGGAAGGTCCTGCAGAACAGGACCACTTTCACACAGTGGGCATGCCAGTCATTCCATTGGACAGTTTCCTATCACTTGAAGTACTGCCAGGGTTATATAATAACTTTTATCTGGAACTAAAGGTGCTAAATTTAATGCCAAAATCATAATTAACAGCTTCCTCTGCTTTAAAGCAAATTAAACAGTTTCATACTTTTTCAGTGGAAACGTAATCCAGTTGATGCCAATTTTTATTAACACAGCAATTAAAGGGCACTACCATTGTATTTAGAAAATGAAAATCAAGGCTCCATTTGCACAGATCTATGCAATTGCACTCAACAATTGCCTTAGAAAATAACAAGGAAGAAAAATAGAAAAGGCAAGCATTCTTCATTTTATAAACAGTTGCAAAGACAAGGAATTTGGTGGTTTCATACCACCTAAATACAGTCAAACTACTTGAAATGCCTTAGTTAAGAATGCAGAAGCTTGAGGCTTTTTTTATACTCAAGGGTAAGAGATCTGTACACCACAGATCTTAGGAGGGCCAATTAGCTACGCAGAAATGCCACACTTCATCTATTAACTATGCAGGGAGCCTGAGGCAGCACCATGACTACTTTGTGTCTCATTAAGTACCAGAAGTTAGGCGGCATAAAGCCAAGCCACAGAGGTTAGAAGACTTGCCCAAGGTCAGAATGGGTGACTTGGCAGAAAAAAGAACTGAATCCAAAACTTGGGAGTCTCAGACCACTTCCTTGGTCCCAAGTCATCTCCAATACCATTAGCAAAACTAGAGGTACATAAAACTGAATTTAGAAATATCCTCGCCAAAATGAAGCTACAGTCTAGTAAAACTTAGACATGCTGTGAATCCCAAGTATACAGCTACTTTCTGAAAAACTCCCATAGGGAGCAATTGCAATAAACCATTGCTTCTGCTCTCAAATTGCCCTCAGGAAAATGTAGAGTGCCTCACAGCACAGATAGACTTTCTATTCATTTTCATATTTGTTGAATGTCATGTATAAGCCCTTATGGCTCAACTATACCTCAGAGAGGCAGGTCACCAAGGAGGCAGGTCAAGCCCTCAGGAAGGGTGCAAGAGTCAATTTGTATTCTTCTATTTCTGCCTATTTTTCGTACCAGAAGGAAACTCCATTGGAAGTGGGGAACATAATGAGGTACTGCTACTCATCCAAAGCATGCCAACTCTGAGGGAACAGATGACTGATATCAGGAAGAATGAATTGATACTATCTGTAATCAATGCCTTTCTTAGTAGTTTTCATATCTTTTCTTCCATTACCTTTTCTTGGAGTAATCATGGGGAAAGTTAACCATATAATCAAGCTAAAGTTTCAGAGACATAGGAAGTAATAAAGAAAAATAAACCACAAGTAAATATCAAGAACAGTTATTTAATGTATCACCTGTATGCAACCTAACCAAATGCTAACATCCACTTAAAGCATCTAAAATATTTGGATTATAATTTTCTCAGCACATCGATGAACTCCCATTTTGAATCTGTACAGGAACTCCTGAAGGAAATTCAGAGTTCCACTGGAACCTGCAAGTCCAATGAAATATATATATTAAAAAGAACTCTTCAGGCTCACACCAGAGACCTACTACTAACAGTCATTAAATTGAGAGGATGCTTCATCTAAAGCCAGTAATGCAACCTGTAAAATAATCTCACTCTATAAAATAACTCTTTAGTTCTTCAGAGAAAGGTGACAGACAGTTTTCATTTATCTCTTCACTCTTCACAAGTGTTTGTTTGTGGTAGGAGAATTACTAGCTGAAGGTATGCATTGGGTGTGACTGGTCTGTCAACTGCAAATGGCCCATAATACTTCCAGGCGAACACTTAATATTCTAGTCAACTGTAGGAAACAATTATAGTATAGAGAGCTTATGACAGAAATGGCTTTGCAATATTTATATTTAACAACCCCAAATAAAGAGTTACACAGAAAGTACAATACATCATTTCCAATTCTATGCATATACTCCCCAGAGCAGCCACAACAACGCAGGAGTACAGGATATGCCATATCGCAGCAGATGATTACTCTATCAAATCCAGCATCTTGCCTGCATTTCAATGATGGGGGAAAGTATGCCTTGATGTTGTTTGTATTATAGTTTTTCAAGGTTATGAAGTACTTTTGGATCCTTCTGAATGAGAAATACTATGTAAACACTGATATTTTTACCCTAACATGCAGTTATAATTTAGCTCTAAAGGGCGATAGGCCATGGAGTGCAGTAAAAACTCTTCCAGCTGAGAAGAGAATCGTTTTTATTACATTTTGAGCAAATAAACCAAGTGGGAGAGCCACAAAATCATTCTAAAAATGTGTTTATTTAGAAATACATTGTTTTGAATACAGACTTTGAGTCAAACTGATTAGAATGGAGAGAGTTACGTTATTTTTTAAAATGAAGAAATAAGTTAGAAGTGAAAAATAACCTCAATAGTATCAGTGCTTACTTGGTTTTCTTAGGTTATTTCCAGCTTTCTTTGATTTGTACACATTTTCAAACACGCATCACAACACAGCACACATACTTCAAATTCTCCACACCTAAACCATCTCTGAGCCAAAGGGCATAATGTGCAGGGCAGAAAGAGGTGTGAATTACACAGCAGTTTAGCCTCACTCCTACATTTGGCCTTACAGTTGTATTTCTACACTAAAGACATTCCATGAAGTGTATTTCAAAATACTGGGTGTAACCTCATTCATCAATACCTTGGTCAGGCTTTGGAAATATTTATTCAATGGAACGTGGGAATAGGTGTGGCGGTTCACATACTTAATCCAGTTATTCCAGTGTTCTGCTGACAGGCCATCCCTACTTGATCAGAAACAGGTAAAAGAAATCCCCCCAAGTAAAAAATGCAAACAGAATTCTAAGAACCCTAGTTAGTGATTTGTAAAAATAGCTCCCCTCAACATCTTCAAGGCCGAATTGTTCTGCTTACAGATGCTCAGGGGCTGGCAAACTCTAGAAGACAGTCCAAGGCAAGTCACAGAGCCTGGCCTCTCCACTCCTTCACTTCTATTTTCAGGACTCACAGACAAGACTTTCAATTACCCTGTGACCATTTATCCATCCATACAAAAAGATCATGAAGGGGTTAGTATAAGACTTTATTGAAAAGACCTTCCTAATCATCACATACTCACTGCTATATAAATATTGCCATATTCCAAGAAACACTTGCTGAGCCTGACTGTTGCAATTTCAAACCCTATTTTTTCCTGCCTGCCTCGAAGGAATATTACAACATAATATGCTTTTGAGAGCTCCTTCACTGATTTTTTCAGCTTTTTTACTTCTTCAAGGCACAATGTTATCCATTTCAGTATTACCCATTTTGCTTTTCCCTTTTTATACTGTTCTTCCCTGATGCTGTCCTTCTTCATTCCCTCCAGTCGCATGGCACTCTCATTTATCAGGTTTTTGCATACACGTTTCAATCTTAATCAAACAGATTTTATGTGCACATGGCCCTAAAAACATTCAAATTCCTCCTACAGGCATAGTTTTATCACAACCTTTATGTGAAACCAAACCATAGCACTGAGGATAACGAATTCTTTCTCTAGTTTATTATCCTGGAAAATGACAGTTTTTCCCACCACTACCCTCCCCTCACAGCTCACATCAGTCAAACATCTTCCAGCCTGTTTGAATGTAACCAGTCACTGTTTATCAGGTGGGTATTTTGCATTCCACTGACTCCAGTTATTAACTTTTATCGCTGTCGATGAGAACTCAACAAATCCATTAAAGATCTAAGTGGAAACTAATCCACAACAGCAAACACAGGCACGACTTTCAGATTCCATAAAGAAAATAAATGAAACCATATACACATTCTGACAGCATGATAACACAACATATCTACCCTGTTCAAGGGATGGAACTTGAAATTATTTTATTGGGTAATATAACTAACTACAGTTTTCTTCAACCACAGTCAGGCACATCCCACCTGTACCCTCTGCAGAAGACAGTTTATTGCTAATTACAAGATATTATTAGTAGACATAAACAGTGGTAATACGTTCACAGTTCACTGATACTGACTAGAATACACACGGCATACTTTCTACGTGTTTTTCTCCAAAAGTAATGCCTCCTATTTATTTCCATGGAAACTACAACATACACAAAGAGCACAATAACACTGATAGACATGCGCCTTTGGCTGTAGGGAAAGCATCCTAAAAGTGATTAATCTTTGCGTAAACTTTTGGTCACTAATTTGGACTTGTGACTCAAAGAGGCAGAGGCAATTGAAAGGTGTTAGCCAGTTTGGATTTTCTGTTTGGTCTCTTCCTCAGAAGCCCATTGCCCACAGTGACACAACCATTCCCAGTACCATGGGGCTAGATTCCTGATGAGTGAGCAGATGAGTTCACATTTTGTTCCAAAATGAAAAAAAAATCCCATTTTTTCTTATTACAAAAAGGCAATTCATGAAAATACTTATCTCATGTGATTTTAACTCTGATTTTTCTAAAGGGATTTGGTTTAAACATACAGCCTTTAAAGAAAACCTTCCAGTAGACAGATAAAGTGTGTGCAATGTGTTATTGGCTTTTACTTTAACCTTTCTGAGCTCTGCTTTCCAGGCTGTTTTTCATTCTGAATACATAGCACTTCACCTCACACTATCCTTGTCTTTCCTCTTTACCTTGTACCTTAAGAATCTGTTTTCATTTAACATAAATTCCATCACATTTGAGTTAACATAAAACATTTAAACACTTGAAATGAGATGCAGTAACCTTACATAATCTTTCTGCAAAAATGGTAGATTTATCACACAAAAAAAAACCATGGCACTGGGTGCCATAAAGCCCCAGCTATGATCAAACAGAATTGCAGCTTCCTGGTATTTGGCAATAAAGGAAAAGTAATGGCATTGTGACACAAAATTCGAACACACGGTACTTTGCACTGATGTAGTAATCATCCAGTAAGTACCAGAAAATGAGAAGTGGGTTTGATTTTTCAATTCCTAAATATGGAATGACTTCCAACAAAGTCTCCTTTCAGTTAAGCTCACGAAAAAAAATCATATCTAGAGTTGAAAAAGGATATCAGTCTTGAGAGAAATGCTTTTCATTTTTTTGCATCTCTAGTAAACTCTGCTGAGACAAAGGAAAGATATTTTAAATTTTCCTGTATAGCATTACAGGAGTAGTTCATTCCAATGTTGCTCTCAGATTCTAGAAAAGGAATTTTTTAATATTACTGAGGGAAAGAACACAAAATTTACTTAAGAGGTAAAATCCTTAACTTAAAAGGTTATTTATATTTTATTCAATTCTAAAAATAGATTACAGCCCCAGATTCCTCTCTCCTTCATTCTCCAAACATATCAAGAGAAAGTTCTGTGACTTTTCTTTTAAAATGTAACCTTTGTCCTTTACAGTGTAGGGGGCACAGGGCCCTGGTACTCCAGAAACAGCCTGAAGTTTGCAAAGCTGCCTGAGGATTTAGGATTAACACAAACAGAAAACTTGCATTGTACAGTCAGGGCAGCTATGAAATCTCAGCTATCTATCACCAGCTGTGGTTTGTATATGTACAATTTCTAGTTTGGAATCTTTACCAAACCTTTTTCTTTCTTTTTTCCCTGAAGGGTGGTGTGGTGATTAGTTTTATCTGTTGTACTCCAAACTGATTTTTCATTCTGATTACAAACAATACTCACTAAATACCAATTTGCAGAGTTTTCACTGAGGTTGGGAACACCAGAACAGTAGTAGTTCAACAGAATACAATTTACAGAAGACACGCTGTTACTACAAGAAGACAGCTCTCCCACAAGAAACACAGCAGCACCAACAGCCCCACTGAAAATCTCATTTCCATTTGAATTGGGAAAGCGCACACATGGTGTGAAACAGACTTTGCTACAGAAAACCTAAAAAACCAGAGAGGAGCAAGGAGGAAAGCAAGTTGCAGAAAATCAGAGAAGCCAGTTGTACTGCTGGGGGGAGGGGAAAGGAATGAAATCCAGATCTGTTCTCACAATCCAGTACAATTTCTAGACCCAATTCTAAGCGTACAGTTTAACCCACAGTGCATACTAGCAATTTCCCTTCTTGCACGTTTCTGTATTTGGCTGCTTTTGTTTGTACTCTCCTCTTCCCACATGCAATCTACAAAGTCAGTGATGTCTGTAAAAATTATGCCTCCATATGGCTGAACGCAGCCTAAACATTTTGGGTGTTGTTATAAATAAAAATTACTATTTAAGTCTCGCTAATTAACAGATTAAAGCGCCTTTTGTAAATAGTTCTGGACACAGATTTTATTTTTCATGGAATAAATCTGTTTGAATCTTTGGCCTTTAGGGACCTTTTTGTTTACCAGCACTGTTTAGCATTTTCTCAGCTTTTAATACTCTGTTGTTCAACCATGCATGACATACTTCCAGTGGTAAGTTAGTGTAGCAGCACATGTTTTGTCTGCCTTTTAGATTGTAAATGTTTGTACTGCTGCTATCAACAGCTCCCTGACTCTGTATCAGGCTGTGTATATATAGAACTAGATATCGTATTTATACTTAGAGAAGCATTAGGCAAAACCAATCTCTGTATAATAAGGAATAGCGTAATTTGCATGAATGGACAGGTCCTGAAATGGAAAGACTCAGGATCTTTGTGGTTAAGGTGCTCACCCTTAAAACATTAACTTTCATCCACAACAGCAGGACAGCAGAAGCTGGCAGATGTGATTTTTCTTTTCCTAACTCAATAAAGGCAGGTCAAACCCAGTTAATAAATCAGCCATCACCATGTGGCATGCGGTTCTGCAGCTCTGAGAGAAAACAGGAGATTAACAGGTTTTACTCTTCTCTGTCTCTCAGATGCACGTTCCTCTGATTACTGTCCTTACAACACAGGGAAAAAAAGAGGGTCTGACCCAAGCTCGTTCCTTGTTGATCACACTACAGCAGACTGATCCAGCCCATTTCTTGCAGGACTCAGCTGGATCAAAAAATTGGTGGCCACAGAGCCCTGACAGCAAACTTCTTGGCAGGTCCAGAGGAATCAACTCTTAGACAAGGGCCTCCAGCAACTGCCCAATTATTATTAACAAATAGCAACAATTTTATCCAAAATGGCTTCCTAAAACATGCAATGACAATAATATTTAAATCACCAACTAATAAATGCATTACCCACCAGTCTGATGCCTTGTACATGTTTCTCTGTCTGAATAAGTAACAGCACTGAGACAGGGAACCAATCGATTTATCTTTTCAAAGGCACAGTTTCTCTATGTGACTACACTGACTGCTGGGAATAGCAGCTGGTGTGGAATTTATGATGACGTTTGCTAGCTTCTGAGTTACACCTGCTCATTCCTCGCCTTTGTTTCTCCTAAACTGATGTGAGGAGTGATAGATTTTTCTATAGTTAAATCTGGAAACAGTGTGATCCTGACCTCAAGTCACTGATGTGTCATTTGAATCCAAACCTTTTTTCCTGGCTTACTGAGAAGCGAATTAGGCCCAAATACTGGGCAACTGCTGACCACCATCTTACTAAGACATGGCATGGTGAAAGTGTGTGGGGACTGGTATGTATACACAGGACACAAGCTGTTTAGCATAAGATCTTTTTCACTTCATTAACAGTGGGAGAATGGCCAACACTAAGTTAGCAGCCTAAACATAAATCTGCAGGGCATAAAATACACTGCAGGGCTCATTCGGCATTTTTTTAAAGGTAACATTAATCACATCTGACAACAGACTATCAACGTATTATCAGAACATGCTGGGGAAGGTACAGGGTCGTGAGACCTATGGCTGGAAAAATCAAATATTTGGAAAATTTGCATTCATAATAGGACACATCTGGTAGAAAAATACATCCTACATGAAAAAAAGCAAATGTGGGCATGCTGAGCGACTGGGAATATGCGTCATAGCCAGTAAAAAAACACTGGAATTACGTAAGGGGTATGGGTTATAAGAGAACATGCAAAAAGGAAAACAAAACAGAACAGTAGGATCCAAAGCCTCACGCACACACAGACTCCAGACTGTGATGCACTCAAATATTGGGTTTGAAGTTCTGCATATTTCCTGTAAAAATGAATAAATATTCCAGCAAGAAATCACAGACCGTATTGATCAATGAGCTGCATTCATTTTCTTTTTAACCATCTCCACTGATCTCATGTGGCTTCGTGGCGTGCATGGATTTCACTACCTAATAATACTTATATTGGACAAATTTGGTGCACATAATCACATCTACAGCTTCTGGGACTGCTAATGCTGAGGCACAAAAAACAAAGGCTTCCTTTGAATGATAAAGGAAAGGTTGCTAAGGAAAAGGGCACAAACACATTGAATTGGTGCTGCTTAACAGATTCCCAAATTGATTTCTCCACTGAGATGAATGGCCAGTTTAAACCTCACAAGCTATTGTTTTTTTCTAGGCTAGTCACTAGCTGAATAAAATGTCACCTCTTTGGCTATGTGTCTCATTTAAGTTTCATGATTATTTTTTAATAAAAGCTGTATTGCTTTTATCTGACTGGAAATTTGAACAGCATCAAAATCCATACTTGGGCAGAACAATGAGGTTTTCATAGAAAAATAATTGGAAGCCAAATATGAAAATAATAGAGGCATCATGATGGGCCCAAAATTTTGATATAGTCTCCTAAATGGCATGAATGATTTTTAACAGACTGGAACAGCTCTTAGCAGAATCCCAGATTTCCATTAGTGACTCTCCCAGCAGCAGGGACCAACACTGCTGCCTGCTATAGAACTTTGCAGCCTTCAGTGGCAGAAGTAGGACCAGTTTCCTAATGCTTGGCTTGCTCCAGAATTGTCCTAAAATCATTTTTTGCTGTTGCCTTAAGTCTCATGGTTGGAATATTAAGGACACTGTAAGGTCTGCCATACTATATAAAAATAAATTACAGAAGACTAGATGTCTACTGTGACCACTGATGCAGTAGCATCACCATTACATGACCAGTAGACAAACAAGGGCATACTGTGGCTAGCTTTTGGAATTGCACTGATGCACAGCACATAAAACATCTAGATGGCCATGGATGGAGAGGTATGTCACAGCTTGAAGACATTCTACTTTAAATCATGTTCCTTTCCTCTCTTCTCAGTGTCAAATTTGGATAAGTTGGAGGGGTAAATCCAGCAGAGAAGGACTCAGCAAGAAGCAATACTGGTTTCATAAGACAGACATTAAAGAGGTTTGAGTTGGTTTTTAAATCCTAGTGCAGCAATTTCATTCACATATATTAGAAATAAACAAACACCTCCACAAAAACCATACCTGGGTAATATCTGAAAGTATCCAAAGATCTAAATAAATATTGAAAACAGACATTTGTTTATTTAGTAAAAAAATAAGGTAGACCCCCAGATAGACTTACAGCTTCTGGATACAATCTCAGAAGCATCCAGGGTGTGGGTACACAAATGGGGACACCCAGACAAGCTGCCACCGCTCACAGTGGCAGAAGCAGCCCTGCAAAGAGAACAGCCACTTCCCTGGGGGTTGAATTAGCCCAGACTCGGCACTGTGACTGCATAGTCCTGGGGGCAGCTTGCTCAGAGCCAAGCGAGGTACAACTACAGAGTGCCACACTGCACAGTATTATATCTGCTCCAAATAGCTTGGGAGATGGCTAGATGACAGATCATCTGGGATAGGGATGAAACAATTAAGTTTGAAGTAATCAAAAGACAAATATCTTCTAAGAGTAGCAAAGAGTATTTTTGGGCAGAACTGTTTGCCTGTTTTTCTGATACAGATTTTGACCATGTCAGCCATTACCTCACCCTCCTGTTCTACGTCATCGCCTGGAATCTCTACTACTCACTTAAGAAGTCATGGCAGGACCTCAAATCCCACAGATCTTTCTTATGGCTGCCACGTGGGACTCACGCTGTCATGGAGCAAGCCTCTAAGGCTCTTTTTGAAGTTTATAATGCTTTGAGTTTATTTTGCAATGTAGGCATCCCGGAGGAAAACTGTAGTCAGGACAGTGATAGTCCTTTGTGATACTACAAAGCTCTGTATTTGCCTCGCAGGGATGCAATGCTTCATATGTGTATGTGTATGTTTTGCCATCTCTATTTCCTTCTGTATCAATATAAAAAGGTTGCACAGTTAAAGGAACAAAATTTATTTTTGCTTCCTTCTTTTGTACTTTTTCAATTAAATGTTAAGTGTAATGCTTTTTCAAGCCAAAGTGCCCCTAAAAGCTAATAGTACTAAGAAACAAATCATTGAAAGAAAACATAACATGCCCACAGAGGAAAAGAAAGCTGGTGGTGGTATGTGCTTCTCATCCAGCAGTAAAGTGGGTTTTACAAAATGCTGTCAGGAAGAAATAAAACTCATTCACCTTTCTTATAGCCTGATCCAGATTACTGCAGTTATAATATAGGAATGTATTAAGTATAGAAAGAGAAGATATCAGCTACTGCATACGGTTATTTTAATTAGGACCTTGAAAAGCTTAGTAGTGAAATTTTAAGAGTATGTACTGACTTTTAGGCATATGCATAATGAATATTTAAAGAATCTTGTGAAGTACCTGCCTAGAATTAAAACTACTGTCTTTATTATGACCAGTGCTATTTTTTCTGGCATGGGTTTAGACAGTGTAATGTTTAACATTTTAATGCAATAAAAGGTTACCGTATTATACGGAAGTGAGTTTCCATTTATGGATGCAGAATGATAGATATCTAACAAATGATCTCTTTAAAGTTGCCATATCACATTGGATAGTGTCCATACATTTCCTCTGTGCTCTTAGATGCACCAAGGAATTTAGACGTCTTCAAAATTGCACATTAAAGACAGATTTTTGTACAGAGAAAGCAAACACATTAAAAGGTAATTATTATACATACAACATTCAAATGGCATATTGACAATATCCAGGGTAAATGTCTGTAATTAACCATGCACAGTCCACATCCTTTTTTTTGTGTGTAAAGCAAAAGCAAATGAGAATGATAATTAGGAAAATAAATACTGTACCATTAGTAAACTAATTAGTATTTAGTAAATCATAACTTTGAAAATATTCTGCTTTCCACCTTGCACCCTGGGAACATCCTGGCCTTGGTTCCCAAGACTTGCTGGGCTATAGGGCTGTATTAATATTCTGCTAGCATTAATTGTGGCATTCATTATTTGCTTCATGCCCAGCCTCAATCACCACTTTTGCTTCTGCCGGATGCAGAGGCTCAAATTCACAACTGGTGCTGGTCCTCCATGTCACAGCCTCTCTAGCCCACCAAAAAGATAGAACTCAAAATAAGTCCCAAGACAAACCACAGCAGTTGTAATACAGTTTTATAGAGCTGGAGAAATAAAATGTTCTTGATGCTAAACACATCAGCTAAAGAAGTATCATTTGTATCCCCTCCGTTCTCAAAAAAATACAATTTTCTTTTTCTTTCTGCTCACTAAAAGAGCAAGTTAAGCTGACGCTGCTTTATAGTCAGACAAGACAAAGACACAAGGCTGAAGAATAAATATTTTTTTCACTCTATGTCCTATATTTCTTTTATTTTATAATACAGGCACAGTAATTACACTTAGATTTTTGGAATATTTTTAGTAGCGAAATTGCTACTGCCTCCTTTGAATACCGATTTCTGCTGGTCTAGTTCCCTACCTGTAAGGTAGTGAACTTTCTTCAAGCACAGATAGACAAAGCTGTGATGAAATCAATACAATTATGCCCATTTACACCATCATCTCTATTTCAGAGGGTTTAAAAATATACAGCACTTTTTATCCTTTTGTTCTCCGGTTTTAAACAAAATGCCTAAGTAAGGACAATTCTCAGAGTAAAACAAAGTAGAAATATTCACATTATGAGAAGGACTTGTGGCTGACAATTAAGCATAATATCTGGTGCCATGGCAATAGAAATAAAGAGATTCAAAGGCAAACAAGAACTGGCTTTATGTACTAGACACATACAGTACAGTTTGAGAAACTGCTTACAAATTTAAAGTATTTTCCTGGATAGTTACCTGAGTTCAGAAATGGAAATCCAGTCAAATTTCAAAGAACTGTCCTTAAGCTGTCTTTTGCACTGAAGTTTTTCCTTCTATCTAACAAGTGAAATAAAGAGTAGGTGTCAGGTGAGTTGCATTTGTGGCCAAAGCCCAGCTGCAGAGAGGATCTAAACCCAAATACTGCAGAACTACTGTCTAACCTCATTTGAGCATCAGCAAAAAAAGAGCAAAGTAAAGTAAGTGCAAGCTTAGCACCTCTCTTATCACTTGAAACCAACTGGCACGAGCAAAGGTCTTAGCGAAAAGCAGAGTTTAAATGAAATCTTTTTTAACAGACACTCTTACACTGTATCACCATCTGAGTGGTAACAAGCGGCATTCATTGCACTTTAAGTGTGCACATAACAGTAAAACACTGAAGCGTGAAATGGAAGTCATAGACTGTGGGCTATCTTGCTAAGTAGTGCTTCACATGCCCACTGGAAACAGATCATTTTAGAAAATGGCAGGAGCTTTGGTAGCTGTTGAAGCATAGAAGCTTTAAGGCTACAACCTCTGTCCCAGCTGAAAAATCTGTTCATTCCAACTACGCTGTAATGCGAGAGAGAAGAAAATTGTATAAAATCCATAACTTATTCTAATGCTTTATCAATATTCCACTAAAATCAACATGTTTATGGTTTAAAATCTTACTTGGACATTGGTAAACATAAAGCTGGTGAAGTAAAGACAGAAAATATAAGTGAACAAAAGAAAAAGAAGAATATTCTTATTACTATTTATTATATCTCAGTGCAACCAGTCACTGAGGAGTTAGTTAATGGAGTCTGACTAATACTGACACACTTGATTGTGCTGTGCCACCATCAACAAATTTAGAAATATTAAGAAAGGCCATCTTCTAATATATTCCAGTGTAATCATATACCAGTAGTACCGGTTGGTTTTCACAGAAGCCTGATCTTAATCTCAGTGTTAGCAGATTCCCTCTAGTAAAATAAGAGATGGCGGAAGAATGGGAAACATCATTCCAAATGGACACGACCCACTCATGATGTAGAAATTAGTAGAATTAGTGTGCATATACACACACATATAAACTTAAGCATGTCTGAAACAAAACTAACAGTAGTGAAAAATGAGCATACTGGTTTCAGAAACCCAAATTTGCTTTCTGCTTAACTGTGAAAATATGAACATAAAAAGGCACGAATTTAGAGCACCATCTGGAAATATCTGTTTAAAAAAAATGTTTGAATCTTAAGTCCTTAGCAAGCAATGCAAGTATTAATAACAAAGTACAAAATTAATATTGTACGTAAGTAAACACAGAGCAGATTCAGAAAGATCTGTTGAAGGACAATACTTCTACTGTGACAAGGACAGAATAAATACAAATTGGCAGTCTAATAGATCTGTCTGTGATCTAAACTTGGTTCTAACATACAGCATTTCTGGATCTTCTGGCAGCAGCAAACTCACTACTTGAATCTCCTCGGCTCTTTGTCTCTTGCAGTTTTCCTGACAACTTCTGGACTTAAGGTATTTATTAATTCCCAGCCCTGCCCACATAACTGTTAGGTGTCAGCCTCTACAGGCACAAAGTAGTAGGAGTTACTACAGAAGAACAAGGGAGTGAGTACATTGCTTTATTGTCACTCTGATAGAATTCTTTCATTTAGGAATATATTTTCCACATCTTGCTTCATAGCCTGAATAGATTTGGCATGGATGAAATGTCTGCAAAACAGAAGAACCTAATGTTCTTATATATTTTCTTGAAATATGTTGCAGAATAAAGCCTTTATGCTCATCATTTACATTTCATGAAAAAGGTAACCGTTCTCTTTGGAAACCATTGCTAATATCAACAAAAATGGCCAGATTCTCTGTTTTAAAAATGGCAGAGGGCCGCATTGTTGAGAATATGTTTCATCATTCATTATGTGATGAAATAACAGATTAAAATATGGAAATTGGGCTTCCAACAAAGCACTGTTTTGAAAAATATATGAAACAGACTATTTTTTAACTGAAGTCATGAACAAAAGCCATCTTTTCTAATGAGAACAAAAGATGTAGAGAGACAAAAACTAGTGTGCGTGAGGGGTGGTTTTAAATGAAGGTTATGACTCACCGCTGAAAAAAAAATCTTTGGACTTGCAGAAAAGTTCTTTTTTCAAACATTCATTCACCACACATATTCAGAATAAGAGCTTTTCCTATATTACAAACAAGTCTGAATCCTAAAAGAATCGATATTCATGCTTTTATAAAAGAGCTTTCACCTAAATAGTGTTTCTATTGCTGTCCACACATTGAAATAGGTTTTCATCATAACAATGGTGAATACTATAAAGCATAGATAGAACCACTACTGAAAGCAATAAGAACAGATTTTGACCTTAGTCTGAAAATGGAATTGCACTGTCTAGGGCACACAGTGGCATGTGACTCCATGAGAAATGGTAAACAAATAGGACTCGTTAAGGGCTTGGTTCCAGGGAATGTGTTTCTTGGCTACTGAGGAATTCTTAGATGCCAAAATGTTAAACCCAGCTGTGTCTTCAATTGTTATACTTACTGTTCTCTTAACAGAGAACAGTTGAGGTGACTGACCTTTCTTCTATGTATTTTTGTAATTGGGTGGTTTGTTATTCAATTTTTTTCTCTTTGAATAATTTATTTTGGAGGGAAGAGAATCACAAATTCTTTTAGGCTTGGTGCTTGGTATTCTTTATTTGGTAGGTGCTTTCAAAAATTGTTCTGAAGACAGTCATCTAAGGTAAGGAATCTGAAGTTATCTTGAGAGTTTGGTAGAATTATCTTGTGACTTACAAAACAATAACCATCATGTGTGAAATACATCGCAAAACAAAGTAGCCAAAAAGAAGAATGTTTAAGTAGCTCAAGTAGTGAAAAATCTTCAAAATATATGGTATATCTCTATGAAAAATGAACACAACACCAGAAATTAATAGCCACTGAGAACAGAAGAAAGAGCTACATTCATCAACTAATCTAGCATCCAAGATTAATCCAAGCTACCTCTCATTTCCAATAACCTTAATTGAAACCCTCTGTCTAGTTTCATGAGCTGCTAAATCTTTTTCAATGAATTCCAAACTCTTGTTTGCAAAATTGTTTTACTTTTAAACCTGGCTAGCATGGCTGAGAAACTGGTACCTAGTATAAATACTCATTTGCTTCCATATTTAAATAGGCTTTTAAAAATGTTTCATCATGCCTAAAAATTGAGTCTAAATATATTTCTGAATATAATCATAGGGGTTTGCAGTCATACCAGTTATCCTGAAAAGGCCACATCCTAAGCAGTTTAATTAACCTATAAGGACTGAAGTGATTTAAAATCCCACCCCAAAACAATCCTGTAAATCACTCTACAATGCTTTATCACTTTTAAGTACTTTCCCATTTCTCTTCAAACATGAGAAAAGTTTCCATCCATTATTCTTCTAGTTTATGGGAGTCAGCAATTTGTTTTAAAGAAGCTGGTTGAATTTCAAATTGGAGGCAACATAAATCTGTTCTATGTTTATGTCACTGGGGAAAGCATGGAAAACTCGCAATTCAGTTGCATCCTCTGGCCACACTAAGTGCCTTGCCAGACTCTATGCTTTGCTCTCTTCTTCTTTTCATGCATCTCCTTTTGTATGACGAAGAGCGAAGTTTCTATAAGCCAGGCTGCCCATGGCACCTTCCCCCTGACATGCATGGAGCCAGGGATGACATGTGAAAATCGTCAAGTTCAGATAGATATGGCTGAATATCTTTCCAAATATGTAACCATAACCCCTTCATAAATAATGGAAATGATCAGCAGTTCTGTAAACAGTGCAGCATTATACTATAGGCTATAATATGTCCCCATGGTCAGATACAAGCAATGCTTATTTTCCACATAGGAGCCTATAGACTATCTGTAGACATTTCAAGGTGAGCAACCCACAGTACTGCAGTCCACTTCTGTGCAATTCCTTGTGATGATGTAAGCATTGAAAAGAATATATCATGAGAAGTCATTAAAAAATAGCCCTGTTTGTAGAGCAGAATCACATCTCTCCACGACCGCCTCGTTACAGCTCACCACTGTCCTTAGCTTCCCTAGAACTGTCAGGAGGAGGCACATGCTGTGAGCTTTCCAAGTCTATTGATTTTGACATGCCTGCCATTTCCTCAGCAAAATAACTTGCCTGTTTTCCACATAGAACCCAGGCAAGAGAACATTTACCATCTGGCTCTTGAAAAAGGGTCAAGAAGCCAAGACATATTGTTCTGCTCAAACATGTCATTGAACCCTTTATTTTCAGATGGGATTTGGTAAGTTGCCTTGACTAGCATAACAGTATCTGCTGTTTCGTTCTCTGCCTTAGATATAGAAAAACTGAATGCTATAATGCAGTATATCACATCAGTCAAAGCAAATAAATATCCTGCCATCTGCACCTCCCTTGGTGAAAAAAAATAAACCAACACTCCATTCAGCCCAACAGGGACTTTGCAAATCCTCCTGTTGATATTTGCAAGTATCTCACCAACAGCATCATCCTGCACAAATGAAAACGTAAGTTCTCCACAGTGAGTGCCCCTTAGTGCAAGTACTCACTCATTTTACAACGTGCCTGGCGTAACCATGCCTGTATGTCTGCATGCTGTGGTATTCACTCAGCAATGGCATTTTGTTGATGGAATAAGAAATTGCTTGAGAAAACAGAGGGGCTGATTTCCCACATGCCTTTTCAGGGAAACAAAAATTAGCCAAAAATCTGACCACATCTGCTCCATCTGCTGATGATCGCAGCTGATTTCACATCTGTGCAGGCAACGATTTTGTGTGTCATAATGATGTCAGAAAAGAACAGATTAGTAAAAAAAAAAAAAGTCTTTGAATAATGTATAAGGGTTGAAATACAGCTTAATATTGTAACAATTAAAAGGCCAAAGAAGGTTACAATATTGCTTAAAAAGGTGCATGTAAATTTGTATGATTATGGTAATTAAAATGATTATAATTAATAATTGACAGACAATATATATTAATTCATTAATGTAATTAACTAATTAATTAGTTCATTAATTTCCTTCTAAGTTTGATAACTCAGGCAAAGAAGAGTGAACGCAATCTAAAGGATCAATCCCTGCTGAATATCACTGAAAGATGTGAAACAAGGATGCTCTATAATGTGATTTCTTCAAAAGTATGGGAGTTATCCCCTCTTCGCATGAAGAATTAAGAATATCATACATTGCTGAAGCTTAAGACCAATTCAGCAAATTCAATTCAGAAAAATATCAGAGTCATAAATACTCAAAGCTACAAACAACAAACAAGCATTTTGTATTGCAGACTTCAGTACTATTTAGTTTTGGCAGGAAGGGTAAATATACTTGTGCTTTTGTTTTCCAAATTGTCAGTGACATATAAAGGGAGAAGGATGAAAAGCTTAGGACTTAACTGGTCCCATCAGAAAGATAAAGAAACCTGCAGTGATAGTGTAGAACCAGAAGTGTGTGGATCCAGAATGGTGTGCTAGTTCCAAAGACGGAAAGTGCCCAAAGAAGGGGTTTGCAAGAAAGCATGCTATAGAGCTGAAATTTCCTCTGTTCTGTTAGGGATCTTAAGGAACCAAATGGAACTAGTCTGACTATATCTTCTTAGCTACACAATTCTTACAAGAGAAAAATCAGTTTATATCAGTTAAATGTCTGGGACGTGCTGCTTTTACTGGGAGCTCACTCTGAAAATATGATTGAAGGTGAATTCAGAGATAGAAGCCTTGAGCCAGAATTTGACTCTCCCTTGCTTTTTACCTGCATTCTTTGTGACCACCTAGCTCTTGCAGGGTACACTGCATACGCTTGTTCCAAAAGGCGAACAAATTCAATGCTGACCTTGCAACTCTGCAGTGTAACACAGAACTTCCTAAAGAGGCAATGTTCAAACCTCATGATGGGTATATATTAATTACATCTATTTCCTGAGAAGAAGTTTGGTAAACTAAATCTACTGGTAGAGAACTTAAGTAAAAGCAAGGAAAAAAAAATAAAAGAAGATGAAGAAACACAGACTTTCCATCTGGCTTCCCAGCTGCTTCTGGAGAGACAAATTTCTCTCTGCTGAAAATGAAAAAATTGTTGTTGTAGTGCAGCCTTTTCAGAAAAAGGCACAAGAATTCTTGACTAACAAGCCCTTTAAACAATGGAACAAGTCAAATTTTGTCTTGCACTCATTACATTATTTGTATGGAAGAGACATTCACAAATTGCACATGAGAAATGATATAAGACTGATGGAATAGCAGGAATGTGCTATAAACAAAATGTTTATATTTATTTTATAACATGAAAGAAGGAAAGATGAGGGAATGTAATAATTTTGACTGGTCAAAAATTGACCTTTTTAACTAGATTTTTTTACAAAAATCTGGAAACCTTTTTTTTTGTTGTTGGAACGTCTCAAAACAACATTGGATGGTTTGGCTAAATAAATATAAAATAAAGGAAGACTTATAGGAAAAGACATTGCTGCTGAAAGCCAAATTCTTCCACTCTGCACATTGCTATTGTAGGTCCCTTCAATATTAAATGACCATTCCTCTCTGCAGCCTTGGTCAGCACATTCATCTGGAAAACAGACCCTGTGTTGGAGAACAGGGATATTAAGAATCCCAACTTCATTTCAAGAGTGCTGCCTTTAGGCTTAATATCGTTTGGTTTTTTTTAAACAATATCGTACTAACATTAGATATTTCATTCTGAGACTGTATTCAGCAGGGAGAAGCTTGCTCATTTTTCCTTACTGCTTGCAGTCTCACTGCAGGAGGCAGAGGAGGCAAAGGGCAGTGCGAGGGTGGTTCCCACAAGCTGCAGCTCTGTGCAGAGCTCTGTGTCACAAAGCATCTTCAAAATCCTCATGGCACAATGTCTGACCCCTTTCTGAACTCTGTTAGTGAACCTCTTCTGGCATGCAGTGTCTTCCTTAGCGTATAATCATCCAGTGCTCCTCTGCTTCATGTGGCACATGGTTATAACTGCCAGCTGTTCAGACACAGCCCAGCCCCATCACCACACTTGGCCTTCATTCCCAAGTGTCCCAAGACTCAGAGATGGATCTGGACATCCTTTTTGCTTACTAGGGTAAGAAAGTTGGTTCACGCTGTCTCATTCTCATGCAAATAGAACTTGTTTTTTATGAGAAAACAACACAAACTTTTCCCCAATCCAGTCTGATCTGCGCTTCCACCATGCCACTTTCTTTTCAGACTCCATTACCACTAAGCTGTTTTTGGAAATGCAGTGTGACAGCCTCATTCTTCCCATTTTTGAGGTAGGGTTCTTTGTACTGAGTGGCAAATCCTGGGATTAGTTAATCTGTAAATTCCACAATACGCTCTTCATTTCTAAAAGATTATTCTTATCTAAGAGAAAGCTGCTTTGCCTGTTTTTGCTGTCTCCTTTCTTGTATCTCAGGCCGTTGGGAGCTGATTGCTAGCATCACAACTCAGAGGAGGTAGTGAGTAGGGGCAAAGTTCAATTAATTTGAAGTTGGCAAAGAGCATGTCAATAGACCTCTACATATCCATAAAACCAAACAGCAATATGCAGATAAACTGTCCAGAGTATTCTAAGGATTTGTACTTCTCAAATTCTTTGCTGCACCAACAGTCTCAAGGCTGATGACTTTTCACAAAGGACTGAAATTAATGAAGTACCCCTTAACACTCCTTCTTAACTTCACAAGAAATGTAAAGTAGCTCTTTCTAATTCTACTCATCAAACTTTTTGAATTTAAAATGTAATTTGGGATTGTTTTAGTTAAAAAAAATCAAGGGCTGTCAGCAAAAATCAAAAATTCTGAAGATAGAACTTTGTTAATACATGATACTCTCACTTTTCTCATTTCAGTAACTTCCCCCATTTTATTTAATTTCTCAGAATATTTCTTCCAGAAGTAACAAAATATTGCTGGAATACCATAGTTTATCAGTAGGACATTTTCATACTAGCAAGCAGAAGTGGCAAAATACAGGCAAGGAATTGATAAATACAGAGAGTGATGCAGAAAAAAAGAGAGGGAAGAAGAGGAAATGGAGACTAAAGAAAAGACCAGCATACAAATAAAATTGATGTATTTGCTTCTATGCTTAGTAGAAATGGTAAGACTAACACTTACTAGTAAAATTGCCCTAAGCTCCATTGGTTTCAAAGGATCTGCAGTTTAACTGATATTAACAAACCCCATATACATGTATTCTAAACACTACATAACAGCTCTTGAGGTGCTAGAACATGCAGGTAAAATGAAATGTCATCTCATTTTTCTCTAGAAATCTGACCAATAATGCTGCACTTTCTTCTGTATAGTATGAGAAGGTATTAGGTTTTTTTATTTATAGTTTTGCAAAGCATGTGAAAAACAGATTACTGTGAAAAACAGTCTCTCACTTTACATATTGCAACATAAAAAAATCCTACAGTATGTAAAAGAAATGAAACTAGTTAGATTTTGTGGAAAAATTTCTTACAGGGTTTTCCAAAGGAAGAATTATGTCCTTCCTTTAGGTCTTTGGAACCATTATGTGAGACTACTAGAGCAAGGCTGTAATTTTCTATTAACTTTTATGGGATGTTTAAAATAAAATCTATGGAAAATTAATTTCTTATTAAGTTCCATAATTACTTCTTGAGGCATATTGTGTTACTATTATAAATAATGATAATGCATCATTTATATAGTGCATTTCACCTTCAAAACACTTTACAAACATTAGGTGATATTTATTTTCTTCTGATACAGTAGAAAGATCAATGCTTTCCAGAGAGCTCCATCAACATCTCAGAGCTGAATTTAAAATCATGTCTGTTTTTTCTGAATTTCATCACTTCAGTCTACTGGGGCTAAAGATATGGAAGTGAATCTAAATGATGTCCAAAACTCAAAACTTTCAGACACATACTGCTAGAGAGAGGTACCAAGTACATCTAAGCCTCTGAGCCTCAATATTGTTTTCAAGCAGCTGTCAGCACTAGGAGATGTAGAGATGCAGAAGAGTTACATAGCTCACTCAAAGATATCAGTGTTGAAAGCTCTGACCTGTTAGAATGAAATGGGGGAAATGTGAAAAAAAAGATGACTAAAACTGTCTATGCCCCATAGAATTCCCACTTAAATCAAAGGCAAAACTGACTTCAGAGGAAGCTGGAACAGCCACAAATAGTACACGTAAAAAATGAGGAACATTTTCCTTATGAAGACAGCTAATATTTTATAACTGTGCCTGTTGTGCCTGAAGCTTATTTATTTCTGCAAAAATATATTCCCCAATATTTATATCCCTTTATATTCAGAAACATTAAGAATAGTGGGGCTGTCTCAACCAGTTAGTAAAACCTCCCATGCAAATGCTGTAATCCTAAACATTACTGGAGTTGAACTGCAGACCATGACCCTCAACAAAGTCTGCAGACGACAGCTCTCCCAAATGAGCTTCAAGATGGCCAAACTGGACTAAACCAGCTCCAACTAGAAATAACTTCTACATAAACAATAAAACATTTGATGGTCCAAATCACTGTCTGGCTTACTGCCACCAGCTGCAATGCAGTTACCCCAGGGATAAAATGTCCCATTTTGTCTAAATTAATTTGTTCATATGTCTTGAGGTTACATATTTTTATGCATGCTTTTGTGAAAATCCACATATAACCTTCAGTAATCCAAAAGAACTTCACAAGAGTAGCATACTGAGCAAAGTGAGAGCTCAAAACACCTTGTGCTTTTAAAATAATCTCAAGTCATAAGACAAGCATCCAAATAACCAGATATAGACTGCAGTTTTATATTTAATTCTAGGTACACCGGTGCCTATTTTGCTAATAGTTTATTGCTCAGCTATACTACTATCTCCTGAAAAGTAATGCACAAAAAAAATGTAAGGCTACGTAACAGACAGGATTTAAAACCAGTTGTGACATGAACACAAGGGAAACAAGGTGCTGTTACCCTTAATGTAATGTGATTAGAATTATGACATAAAAATACCAGGTTCTCATTTTTAACATTATTATATAATGCCATCCCCTCAGTATTTGTGTGCATATTTTTGAGCATGTATTTGTAAATACTTTATGCAATGTATTTCCATAACTTGGTTGATCTGAGCCGAGGGAGAGGATTTTCCTACTGAAATCAGTAGGAGTTTTGTTATAAACTTCTTGGTGAAACATGGAATCACCAAGGTTGGAAAAGACCTACAAGATCATCTAGTCCACTTATCGCCAATAGTTCTCAGTAAAACAGATATCATTCCCATGTTATTCACAGTAAGGTCCAGAAAAAATAAGAGAATCGGATATCATATGCAATTATTATGTTTGTACTTTTTAAGTTGTACTTTTTTTAAGTTGATACAAGTCCTTGAAAGAAAGATAAATCTTTGTTACTTCAAAACCTATTTGAAGCCTTTTTAGTGTTCAGCTATAAATCTAACCACAGTTTCTCTACAGCACTTGTAGAACAAGTTGGCATCACTAAATTTGTTGAACTGCCATAGTGATCCACAGGATCCATACTTTCTGCATTGCATTCTAAGGAAAGGAAATGTTTGTGATTATATCATGTGTATCTGTCAGGTGGTGAGTGCTTAAGAGCCCATAACTCAGATGTTAGAAAATCCAGACAAGCACTGCAAAGCACAGGAAAGCAGGCTCCAGGGTTTATCCTGCTTTTCAAACTACGTGGTTCAGATGGACGAGCTTATGTCACTTAAAAGTGACAGGACAGAGTTTTCAAGAGTAGGCCATTAATCAGTGGTTATCTTTTAAAGCTCAACGTCTACTAATGGAAGTGGAAAATTGAGTAAATCAGTTACTGTTTTGAACTTGATAAATATCAAGCTCCTACTGATGACTGCAAAGGAAGAGAAGTAGCAGAGCGAATTTCTGATTCCAGCATATTTGCTAAATATATATTCTCATAAAGATAAAGAACCTTCATCACTGAAAACTCTCCACAAAATGCCAAGGAGGGGTGTCCCTCACAAAGATGTCTTCACATTTCAGGGAAAGGCTTGGTGAAAGCAGCCCATGCACTGCACTGTCTCACAGCATCCCTAAGCCAATTTATCCTAAGGAGAGATTTTCACAGAACAGGAAAGAGATTGTAAAGTTTACTTCCTTCATGGGAGAATTAAAAGATCAGGATGTGTCTGTTCTTGATTTACATCAATCAGTTTCTCTGTGATTACCAGCCTATGCATGTAACAGCGCAATGCTACATTTTCAATATGTGAAACTCCCATCGTTGCTTACCAGAGCTGATCAACAACACAAATTTTGAAAAGATCTGATCCTGGCCTTCTTCTTGGGTTTACCTTCATCAACAGTCAGTGGGAGCTGTGTTTCAGTAAAGACATCAGGATGAATTTTCTGATTTTGCTGAACTAGAAAATCTATCCCTGCCACAGTATGTTCATGTTATTGTTGCAAAACAAGCCACTGAAGTACATGTGTCTGTAGCAGAGCTATCATCTTGGTAAGGCATGGACATGAAGAATTAAGGAATCAAACATCAGGAGGTGGTGTGTTAAGTTTAATTCTGAGACTTTTTCTAGAAAGAGACAAAGGCCATGTTCACAAACAACATTAGTATCAGAGGCCTTTATTGCATTATGAACTAATTTAATTTTACTTTCAGGCTATTTGAGTAAGTCTAACTTTCTGTTTTCATCAGTGGTTCTTTATTAAGAGCTTGAAACAGAAAATGATGGCAAATCATTATCTAATTTTTAATTTAACTGCAAGGTTGTTCTGATAACCATATTGGCTTGGAAATAAACAACAGTAAATGCAGATTGGCATCCACCAAAAGGATAGACAGTTCTCTAACCGCTGTAATTAATATTGCTAGGCTGGGTACTTTAAGGTCCTTGTGTTTCTCAGAGTAGTTGTGTGCTAGCTGAAATCTGTTCAGTCAGGCTGATTTTGGCGTTCATCCACATATATTAATTTTGCCCAGAAGCATTCCAGAAACTTAATTAAGCTGGCAGGTTGCATGCTCTTATGGTCCATCTTGAACACAGTCACTTTTTAAAAACTTGAATTAGAGAATTAATTTGGGCTACCTACTTAAAACTCTAACAGAAAAAGAAGCACATTAAATATCTTCCCTTAAAACATTATTATTTAACTTTCCACCAGAAAAATAAAAATAAAAGCAGTGTTGTTTAGATTAAATTGTGTTTTGTGGAAGTAAAGATCCAGAGTATGTAGTAAATACCTGATTAATGCCTCAAAGACAGAGCACACTGCTGCTGGTTCCTTCCTTCAGCAGTACAGTTCATTCCCTGCCATTTTGTGATATACTCAGACCTTGACTGTTTAGCTGCTGGCTCAGCCCTCCTAACTGTTCTAATCAGCCATGAAAACCTTTTTATTTACTGCTAAGCACAGTGAGAGATGGACCTGAACCAAAATTTCAAGTTCAGAAGCATTTCCCATTTAAACCAAACACCCGTAGCTGAATCTTACCTCTATGGAAGAAAACAGGCAGCTTTTTAATCATTGTAATGTATTTTAGTTCTGTCTTCAAACTGTGCCTGTGCTCTAAATTCAGAGGCTATGGACAGTCAAGCTTTTTCTAAAGTTTTGTTCTGAGATGCCTGAATATATTTCTCTTACAGTCTCAGAGATAAGAAATACAGTGTTTAATTTTTGTACCCATTTATGATACTCACAGACCCTGCTTGGGTGTCCAGTGGTACATGGTGAGCTGTGAGTCTTGGTTCGTGTTCTGTGATAGAAAGGGGGTCATTAAGTAACCACAGTGGAGTTAGAGCAGGAGAAAACTGATATCCTGGGGAAGGACTGCCATCCAACAGAAAAAAAAAAAAAAAAAAAAAAAGAAAGAAAAACCTGAGTAGATTCAAGATAAAGGGAAATTTTTGAATGCATGCAGATAGAATTCTTCCAGAAAGGCAGTGAAAAGTGGTTAGAAATGTCTCAAAGGACACCTGTTCTAGCTTCACTGAGTTCCAATCAGTTTCCCTCAGTAAGGGTTAATTGACTAGGCTCTTAAAATATTTGGTTTATATTTGAGTCCCTGTATGTGCTGTATCTTAAAGAACAATTTCTCTAGGAGGATTTGCATGCATTATTGCTGACAATTGAAATTCCCATTGAGAAACTGAGCTTCAGTATTTTACCTAAAAGTTTTTTATTAATAGCTGCATAATGTATTTATTGAAAAAGATTTAAAATAAGCTAATTCAGTGAGTATTTGATAGCAATTATATGACTTCTCCATACTGAACAGAAGCCTTCAAACAGAGAATAGATCAAAACAAGGAAGCTCTTTGTTTTCCTTACTCATGAAGTCCCAAGACACCTATGTTCAAATGACATATTCTCTACTCTGCCTACAGAGGATTTAACTGAAAGAAAGTTATTCCCTACCCAAAGATCAAATTAAGCCTAATCAGGAAACAAACTTAGAAACTGAATTTCAAATAATTTAATTACACTATATAATTACTTTACAGGATCCATAAAGTATTCATTAAACAATAGGAATTCCTACCTGATTCCCACCATGACACACATTATGCCTTTAAAATATAAAAGACTTTAAATTCTTTCTTTTACTGAGCTAATGAAAATGTTAAATTACACTAGCAAGAGCCCACTGAGCAATTGAAACAACCATTTCAAACAGATGATCTGGGATGATTCTCTATGTTTCAAGGTGGGAAAACATTATTAAATAAATTGCTAGGGCATGAAGACACAACACCCAGCAGTTAAACTCAGTGGGCCATAAATGATTCTAACTATGATCTCAGCATTATTAATGTGTTCATCTATCTCTCCAAAACAATCAGTGGAAATGTGGATGAATTTTTGCAGACAACTATTCTGTAAGAGAAAGAACTCTCATTCTGTCATTTAGTTACGATATGCATTTAATAGAACTATTCTAACTATAATTTAGATAACCACTGATTAAAACAAAAAAAGAATATAAACCTGTATCATCTTTAGCTGCTATTTTGTCGTTCAAGTTCAGTGGGTATTTAATTAAGATTTGGAAACATATTTTGCATTCCGTAGTCCCAATAGTTTCAATGGAAATGCTGCCTGGAAATATTCTGCAATAACTGTCCCCTTTCTCCATCAAAACTAACACCAATCTCAGTCTCTCCGCAGTATGAGAGTCAGGCCTGTATATTCTTCTAAAGGAATTACATGGTGGTTCTTCTTACTTGAAGTAAAGGCATGATAGTAATGAAAAATTCATTTAGGTAGTGACTCTCACAACCTGAGCCTACATCTGTCTCAGAACTACGCTGATCACTACATTGTGCATCAGCATCATAGGACAGTGCAGATATATTCATAGAAAGGGTGGTTCTGTAGCTGAGGGTCTGGGCTGGTTGGCTCCCTTCTCTGCCACACTTTTCTTTTGCAAACACCAGCTATTCACTGTCATTATTCTTCAATTTCCCACATCAAACAACAACAACAAAAACCTATGAATTCAGTTTGTCTGTATCATCTTCATGGACTTCCAGCATCCTAGGCTATGTCCTATTGAGCAGTTTATTTAAACTTAAAACCAGACCCCAGATTTTGGTCCACAGTATTTCACCTTTTGTGCTGATTTAACTATAAATGCAAGTTACAATGCAACCTCAGCCTGGGGAACTGAGACCTACCTCTCTTGGGATTGCTGTTATATTGACACTGCAAACTGAAATCCCAGTTATCTTAGGAGCTGTAAAAGCCAAAACCTACCACAAATGCAGAAAAAAATAAAAAGATCAAAAACATAAAGAAAGCATCGAAAACACCAAAGAAGAGCCATGACCCCCCAAAACCCCATTCCACATTGTAAAATTGCACCAAAAATTAAAAAGTCTTCCAAAATGTAATAAAGGCACCCCCACCCAAATACCAATAAAATACACCAATAAAATTTAATAACCAACAACAACAAAAAAAGGCCTCCAAAAATTGCAAGAAAAGGTTGACAAAACTGGAACAAATGCATATAAGCCCGATGAAACCACAACAAATGCATGTCAAAAATTCAAAAATAAAGCGTAACAGACTATGGCCATTCCTGTTTATTTGTATTAAGTTACTACAGATGAACCTGGATCAGGGTTACACTAAGCTACATTAATATCCATTGGAGGAAGCCATTTCTAACACATAGAATTTATTCGCATTTGGGAAAACCAAATTCATTCTTATTTTATATACAGCCTGGTAAGAAAGAGTGAATTACTCTGGGTCTTGGATAGAAATTTTCTGAGTTCAAGTCCAGAAATAAAATTAAATTAAAAAAACAACCACCACCACTAACAACAGAAAGAAGTAAAACTACTGAAAAACATTTAAACTCAACTACACTGAGAGTATTTAGCAATGAAAGAAACTAAGACTGCAACACAACATTGAAGAAGCTGAGTCAGCCCAAGCATAACTTAACCAGTGTAACTGGTTATAATATGGGTTGTCTAAATTGTTTTTGCAAGTTGAAAACAATATGGCACGTTTCCAAGGACAGAGAGATGGTAATAAACAAAAATAAGTGGTTACAAAATCTTTTTTGCTGCAAAACAGTTCAATGTTCATAAAACCGGAGATTTTCCTGAGCTTGTATATTTGAGTTAAAGGCTGGACTCAAAACATTTCCTGCATTTATATCAGAGGGTAAGCAATAGATGTTACTGCAATATAAATGATAAATACTGGTAATTGGAAAGATTATAGTGCTGCAACATATTCTTAAATATTCTTACTTGTTGCAAGACAGGAATACAGAAACACTGAGAAAGCCCTGGAAGAAAAATTTTCAGTACATAAGAAATCAATATAATATGTTTATCCTGTAATTTACCACAGTAAATTAGCCAAGCTATGAGTAGGGATATTATTTAAATCAAGACCGTTGCTTTTGCATTTCTGTTTCTTCCCCTAATTTATTCTGGTTACTTCATACCTGTGTAAATGCCTACCTAATTATGCAAGCTCACAATTTGACCACAATGGCAAAGTAACAGAAATAATCTATTACTAATGATGTGAAAGATTGCTCTCTGTCTATATTTATTGTTCAATTCCCTGTGCATTAGCTCTTCAGCATGCCTAAAAAAATGTATTCATATGAGTGGTAGTGCCATGATTTCATCTGCAGGTAGATTTGTATTTCAGCAGCATGAAAGTGATCTATAGATAACCAGCACTCTGTACTGAAGGATTTTGGAAAAAATGCATTGTAGCTTAAGTCTAAGATATGTTGAATGAAATACTTCACCATGAATACAATTATGAGCACCTTTCTTTATATAAACTTTCAGAGTGACCTTAGGAAATGGCAAAACAGAATCATTTCCAAATAAATAAGCCCACCATTGATTTCTTACATATAAGACGATGAGATCACGGGCAGTGTTTTCTGAGTATGAAGTTGAAGGATATTTTACTTTCTGGTTTACATCAGGACTAGCAGTGTACTTCTTACAGTGTGTATGGGCACTCGTTATCAACCATTTTTTATATTCAGTATCAACTACTGCTATGAGTTGGACTCGATAATCCTCAGGGGTCCCTTCCAACTCAGGATTTTTTAGGAGCTAAGAATCAGTTTGCTGTGCTCACCATCACCAAAGACAGATGGCTGTGGTGCATGTTCCTGGAGCCCATTGCATATGCAAGGTAAGGAGAAGCAGCGTAATTTTTATTGAGAAAGATTAGGCTAAAGTGCATCTGTGGCAATTCCTGCAGACTGATAGCAAGCTGGCGGTTAATTAAGGCAGTTGATTTACTGCAGTTTTTTAAACCAAGGTAATTTGGTTGTATATCTAAGCCTAAGAAGAACTTCCACCATGCCATCCCATGTCAGCTACAGTAAAATGAAATGTATGAGGTGTTTCAAAACTGCCTGAAGGACCTGAAATTTAACAGTTGTTGCATCCGTTGGCTCATCTTCCCTTACAGTAATAAATGGAATAGTTTATCTGTACAAATTGTTAAAATGTACTTTTATGCATTGCACCAGAATCCTCAGATTTCCATGGCACTGGCTAGACATAGAATATATGCAATGTCCTTAGCTTCTCTCACCACTCTCCTAAATGCCTTCCATAAGTCGAGGCACTGACCGAGAAATGGATTTCACCAGGTTTCCACCTTTCTTGAGAGAGGTAAAACAACTGTCACCACACCTTCAAGGTTTTACAGACCAGAAGGCTGACATGGCTGACACTCTGCACTCTGTTTTGGGAAAGAAAGGGGGTCAAGGATTCAAGTAAGTTACTTAAGGGCGCTGTGGTTTAGATACCACAGGGAGCATATAGCTATTCATTGACATCAGTTGATTCCTACAAATATGATTCAGATATTCCATACGTAATCATGAGCTGATTACACTTTCTAGGATTTACTTTAGCTGATGTGTCTCAGGATTAAAATCCATGGTCCAAGCAAAGAAATCCTTAGCTATAGCTTTTAGACTCTAACTCCCACCACCAGCTGTGGCTCAGAAGCTTGCAGTCTCCCAGCCCCATACACACTATTGATTGAGTGTTCTTAGTTTGGAGATTTCCTCCTGCACAACACTAGCCAATAATCTGTCTGCCAGCATCTCAGTCATGCTTCATTTCCTTGGAATCATGTTCTCAGACCACGAGCTTCTGCTGTGACAAAAATGCTTAATTTGAACATTGGATGACTAAGCACTAACGACTACATCACATAAATGAAGACACAGAAGTTTGTAACTTCAGTTTGGTTAATAAAATCTTAAATCTAGATATTTATTTGAACTTTTCAAATCTCTTCTATCATCATCTCATTCTGGAGAGGAATTTGTGGTACCGGGGACTTCTTCAAAAATGTCAGAGCCTTTAGCTATCCTCTTGGAAGTCTAACCATACACAACTGCATGAGACATTTGTTAACTTATGATTAGCTAACTCACAAGACACTAACTCTAGCTTTTAAATTGAAGAGAGTGAAGATCTTTATGCAAATCAAAGTAGTTACAGGTGCTTTTCCTCCCATCATTCAGTAGAGAACTTGGTCAAGGTACCTAACTTATGCAGGAGAGGTTCTAAATGCTGCCCAAGATTGCTCACGTCATCTGAGAGCCAAGTTCTATTAGAAGCCCAAAGCATCAGAAATTGAAACTGGCAATTGCAAATTTGCAGAAAACAAACTCAGACATTTATTTCAACGGCATTCCTTTTTTTTTTTTTTTTTTTTTTTGATGCTGTAGAATACACATACTTAGCAAAAAGGCAGCATAGCAGTCTCTTTAGGGGTGTGCTCCTCACAATGTCGTATGTATTTTGAAAAAAAAACAAACATAATGAATCCCAGTTGCTTTATACATATATAAAATGAAGATCACCCATCAAGAGTGGCTACTAAAGGTTTGTTGTGCTTTCAACCATTAAGGACAAGATCATATAACAGCTATTTGTATGTGTATTCTCCCCAGACTGACTTGGTTTTGTCTCTAAAATCTGTCTTGTTTGAACATACTACTCCAAGGGTAGCAGCAGAATTATTTCTAGCAGAATAGTCTCCTATTATTATGATTTAGCTGACAACAAAAAGATTGCAGGAATCTGAATCCTACCTGCATATATTCCACCAGTGTTAGCAAGAAATAAACACATATATTAAGGGTGTGACCCACAGTCATTTTCAAAGGAGCACAGAGCTGACCAGCAAAACTCACTTTTTCACACCTTAACACAGTGTCCTCACTACCAGATTTCATCTTTTGAATTCATTGTGCACAGTCAGGGATTTGATTTTCAGAAGAGAGCATTTGCTAGCTGTAGTTTTCCACTGCTTATGGAGACTTGGTTCCATCAGGTTAGATGAGTGACTTGGACATATAACAGAGAAAGAGAGACAGTATCTCAATAAAAACTTAAAAGGATCTGAGGGACTTGGATAAGGAGAATAAAGCCTTTCCCGATCCATTTCAAACACAGTCTGACAAGGAGACCTTGAGATAGCAATAGGAGGGAATAGCCATGAATTCTGATACCTCCTTAAACCCATATTTACTTTTCTTTGATGGAAATAACTGATACAGCTCCCAGAGATTAGCACAGAAGAACCTGCCCAGGACCAGTGCTAGGCATATACATTAGGGTAGATGATATTCAACACAACTGCATTTAAAAACTACTAGCTACAAGCTTCTATGGAATCGAAAAGCAGATCACTGTTGTATTTTGTTAATACAACACTTAGTTGTTTAGAAGTACAATTCAATCCTTCAGATAAAATTTAGAGAAGCTGCCATACAGTAAACCCTTATTTAAAAGCATTTTTAAAATGTGATTGAGGTATTTTTGTTCATGTGCCACACTGGCCTTACAACTGCATGTGAGAAACCAAAACCAGTTTAAAGGGGCAAACTTCAAAGTGAAATGAGTCACAGCTGACATCCATTCAATAAGAAGGATGTCTATGAAACCTTACTATGCATGTACGTATATATAACAAATGTTTATATTATGTATGTATATGAAGATATTTTATATTATATTATGTATACATATATAAACCTCCTAAAATAGAGTAATAACACCAAAAGAAACCCCTATAGACACAGACACAAAAATCAAACCCAAATAAACAGCAGGGAGCATTACACAACAAGTCAGTTTCTGCCAGCACCTGATTCTGTGGTAGAGTCATCATTTAACAGTGAAATCTGCAAGCACGAAGACTTTCAAATATATATTTCTCTTACATTCATTATAATGTGTATCAAATGATACAGGTACATTAGATTGAGTTACCCCTTGGCACCACTGCTATTTGCAGTGGGTTTAGATCCTGTAATTAACAAGTGAGCCATATAAAGCTATTGCTCAGACTTCAGGGAAAGAGGTGGAAATTTCTCAGGTTCTAAAAATCAGCCATTATACATCATCCTGCCTAAGAATTTCTGATGTTGTTAATTATAGGGAGAGAGACAGGTGGATTTAATGCATACACACAAGATATGCAGTATGCATATAAGCATATAATTTAAAACACATAACTGTATGAAATGCATAGCATACGTATGTGCACGTGTATACATATATATAAAAACATATAAAATGTAATCCATATGCAGTCATGGAGTTTACTTTGAAATTAGATATGCTTGTTGATTAAAGCAAGAGCTCAGAAAAAGCAAACTTTAATGATCAGCATAAAATTGGCATTCTGGAATTTGTTACCACTATATGCTATCTACCAAATACCTGATTTCTTTTGTAACTGACATAAGAACCCACTGAAAGTGTGGTTTTAAAAGTTCTGCTTTGAATTGCCCTACATTCTAGAATGATAGAATGATTCCACTTCCCTTTGCGTGGTATTTGTCTCTGGCATTTGGGACTCCAGACTGTCAAAAACAAGTTTCTGGGATGATTACTTCCAAATTCAGAAGATTCAATTATCTCATTATGGAAATTAAGCATCATCTGATAACTAATCCTGCTGCATCTTATTATAAAATATAATCAAAAGCAGGCACAGTATGATATTAAATACAAATTAGTGTTAGGATAACGTGAATGCTAAGAAATAACCTCCATGTAAATAAAGATTTAACACTGCATAATACTAGAGGAGCCATTGTGAAGTCTCACACAAAGACATCATTATAGATATTTTACAGAATGTGCATTATATTATCATTGCATTATAATGAGACCGTTGGGGTCCAGCATTTACAGCTGCATTATAAAAGGGTCTCCTTCTAGCTGACAGAGGAAAGAATAACTGAGTAAGAACATCATGGCAAAGTTTAATTGAAATCTTATTAATACTTCTGCACATCACGGTTTGATTCATTCAATTTATAGCAGATAAAATTTAAGACATAATAATTTTTGAATTAATAAAATAATCTCCAATCTCCACGGTGAGCCAACTCTTTATCTGCTGCCTTCCATTTTATAAAGTTTTAGCCTCCATGGGTATGGAGATGCTGTGCAAGAGTTAGCAATCAGTACTCATCTCTCTACAGAGATATTTATCTGCTCTACCTCAGGAACATTTTCATCATTTTTAACTAGATATAGATAAATAGCAAATTCCTCACAATTGCAGCATCCTTTTAAACATTTCTCCAACTTGTTTATTGACAAGGAAATATTGAAATCTCTTTGCTTCTTTTGACCCAATTACAATTATCCCCAGGGGTACAAGGTTAACAGCAGGCATACATAGGAATGGTTACTCTCCCCACTGCGTCCACTAACACAAAAAAATACAGCTTGAATATCACTAATGGCCAGTCTCCTGCAGCATTTAATCTCATGATCATATCTGGATTAAGAAGAGCAGCCTATCGAGGTGCTTTACTCCTTCCTCAGATGCACAGAAAGTCTGCACAGGTCTAGCTGCACAGGCTACAACTGACATCAAAGTGAGGTGTAGCAGAAACAGACCTCAGAGTCTGGGAAGAGCCCCCTGTTCTGTCATCTCCTTTGTGGCATCACAGGAACTGTGATGTGGCTCTGTCAGCAACATCCTAACAAACAGACCCATCAAGATGAAAACCAGTCAAAGGCAAGTGACAAAAGGTCACAGCAAGCAAAATTGAGTGCAGTTCTGCTCTCATATGTGCTAGCAGCTGTATGCATACTTTGGATGCCTAGTAAAAATCACAGTACAGCAGTGAGTGCCTCACCCCACAGAAGCTTGTATTCTTTTCTAACCTACAGACTATAGTCTGTGAAGGCTGTGATAGCAATTCTGAAGCTGAAATATGAAAATCTGGTTTTGAAGGAGTTGTTTTCTTCAGGGATCTCCTGCCTTGCAAATGAAATTCTTTGGATGAATTTTGTATTGCAGTAGAAAGCATCCACTCTACCTGGAGGACAGAAAGAACTGGAAACCTTTCTTCTTGTAACACACACTCTTTACCCTTCTCAATAGGGGTAAAGCAACAACATGAATAAAAAAGCTAACCAGAGCCATAGGAATTGTATATCAATAAAAGCCTTTGGAAACAAGATCATAGCCCATAATACTAGACAAAACTGTATGTCAGCTAGTGACCCTTAGAAGGATAGAGCATGCAGACCCTCCTGAGTGCTTAACGTAGCCTTCCTTCATGGACTATTCAGGAGCAGCAGGCTATCTGCATCTCTCTTCAATTCCTTGATTTTTGATACTATTACATGTGCCCAAATCCATTGCACTGAGTAGTCTGAGAATGGCCAAGAGTGACTTGAATGTGAGAAGGGAGTGGCCAAGGATTAACCTTTCTCATCTGCCTTCAGTGAAGCAATGCTGTGCACTATGGTTTTTGAGATATCCTTGGAATCCATACTGAAAATTATTTTACTTCAATTATTTTGCTGTATTATTTGCATACATATTTCCATCCTTAGATAGGCTAGCACTGTAGCTGAGTGATCCAGGAATAGCAAGGAAGCAAAAGTACAATTGAATCAAGTGTTTTGAGCTGTGGTTGATAGTAAGAATAAATCTAAAGATTACATTTGTAAAAGTCTGTGCATGTTTGACTTTGTATTTCTGAAGTGTTTAGAAAAGCATCCTCTTCTAGGTCTAGTTAAGGCAGCTGAAGACAACACTTTTCAGAAACTGGGGACTAGCACTTCCAGAGTCTACTAAAAAGGATGAGACACACATTACTCCTCAGTCTTCTACAGTGCCACATCAGCTACTCAAACCACCTTCCCTGGACATTTTAATTAAGACAACCATACAAGGAAGTGCGAATAGGATTCATCCAGTCCATTCTCTGGCTCTACACTAGTCCTGCAGAGAGGCATCAACTATCTGCTGACAGAACTGTGTAATGTAAAATCTGCTGTAGTCATTTGCAACAAGAAATGGGAATATGTCTGTCCCTCAGATGTCTACTGAAATTTATTATTAGCTTCCTAAGTAGAAAAGGCATTTTTGAACCTTTCACATGGAGCTTGGGCATCACTGTATTTACCTCTAAATACAACTACAATAACTATCAAATATATGTTAAACTGAATAATTGTGGAAAAAAAAATAGACTTTGTTTTACTTCTCTCCTATTATACATCCACTGTAGTAGTAGGTCCTATAAAGCGGCTTATTCAGGTATCATTCACCTGATAACTCATCTTGGGAGATTCAGTTCACTGTGGTCTGCTGTATCAATTCTTATGGAGAGAATATTTTTATTTCATTGTCCATTGAGTCAATGGATGGAACAGTTTCAGACTGCTGGGTTAATATGGGTGCTGTTGATACGTAGTAAATGCATTTACCATATTTAAGAGCCTCACGTACTCTAAAAAACAGTCTATTAAAGAGTCACGTACTCTACATTCAGACCTATATCTTGACAAAAATAAAACAAGTTAATTATTTGCTTTTCAAAATAAGAAAAGCAATTAATTTACACTGTAAATTATTTGCAAGCTTTGCCGTCTAGATTAAAAGGGAAAAATAGTCTTTTTTTTTTTCCTGAAGTTACGACAGCCCAGAGAGTATGTTCAAAAAGGTCAGTGCTGCACATATCTACTCATATGAGGGATAATTATGCACACAAATTGTTCTGCTTTAATGATTGAGATTATTTTCATTAATAAAGTTTTGCAAGGTCAAGTTGTTGCTAGCTGAAACTGAACAATCTTATACATCAAAAGAGGCAAGCAGCTTTTGCAATGGCAGCAAAAACAAAGTTGATTTGTGAAGTGTCCAGTCACATCCATGTCCTGTGCAAAAGCAGTTACATCATTAAAAGGAGGGTTTGGGAATGAAACTGATGCACAGACTTTGAGCACTGGTGACAAAAATGGTGCTGCTTTAATGTCAGCCCTTCTTCAGAGTCCTGATAACTCAATGACAATTCCATTTAATTCATGAAGCATGTGAAAGCCTTGAAGGGCTGGCAGTCTCACAAGAGACACTTCATTGGCATTTGTTATCTCCTGTTTTGCTGACTCTTTCTTTAGGAAACTTTAATACAACATGATAGAGGTTACTGACAGAAGTTCCACTGACTTTACTTGTGAAAGAAAGTAGATTGAAAGCTAGACCAATAGCAGCTGTCTAGGACTTCATAAAATAATATTCCTTCATGAAGAAAGGCTCTCATAATTTGCATGAGGACAAAGGAACAAATTAGAGAAAATTGTGTGTACCTGTGAAAGTGTCATTTGGTTATTTATATTTTAAGGATTATCTGCTGGTGAAATATTTAACCTTTGCCCCCTGGCAGAATTATTTCTCCATGACGTTAATCAAGATTTCATCATCTGCAAATAATGTGCAAAATCTTCATGTCTTAGAGCAACATTCTTTCTTGTCCATTGTACATCCTTCCTTCATCCCTACATTTTATGAAAGCATTACGATAAAATAAGCATTTCTTATAAGCACGTTAGAGATACTGTAATAATTACAACTTTTGCTTGCAAATATTTTCAGTCTGAATATACATTTATTGGCTAATTAAATCCAGACAACAATATGGTTTTCCAGACTGCAAAACTGTCTTAAGATTTTGAAGAGCTGGGTTACGTGTCCAACTAATTATTAGCACTAGAGCTACAGAGAGCCTTCACTTTTCTGGACTTCAGTAACACTAGCACAAGAAGCATCATTGCTGACGCTGTCTCACATAAAGACTCCCTGGCTGGTATCCACAGAAGCTTCTGCAAACTAGGTAGTCCCTGTAGGACACTACCATGCTGAGTTCTCCTCTTCTAACACAAATTACACGCCTGAAAGGATGAGCAAATAGGTCCACAGAAGAAGGAAGTACCCCAACGTATGGCTGAAAAATGCATTGGCTAATATATCCAAGCCCAAACTAGATGCTTTTGACCTTCTTCTTTAAGTATTTACTGACAAGGCCCATTCAAAAGCTATGGCAATTCTGATTTTAAAACAACTGAAATACGTTCCAGTAGCAGACAGAAGTGAGGACATTTCTGTGAAATAAATCAGGGCATTTTACATCATTTACAGTACAACATAACTGTTTCTGTTTTAGGGGATGAAATCCTTTGTTTCCTATCTCTGATTGCACAATTTCTTGTTAATGCAAAAAATTCCTGTTAAAACAATTGCAGCATTATTAATTGAAGGAAAAACATATCTCTTGCTGCACAATCAAGGTTTAATATGTCAAGAGTCAAAACTTGCTTTGCAAGACAGTGAAAAGAAATGCAGATAAGATGAATAGAGGTCATGAAATAAATCCCATTTTATTTTATAATCCATTAAAAGTGGAAAAATAGAGTTCACCTGTTTCCTGATAAAAGCACTCTTCTCTGAGCTTATGACGTTTTTCTTGGTTGTTGATTTTCTTAGTGTGCTGTTACTGCCTCCTGGTATCAAATGCTTAGGAAATAGCATGTCCATATTCTATTTTCCATTTCTGAGTTGCATCACGGCAACTATTCTACAAAGTATGTTTCTAATCTTATGATTAGCATTAGAGTCTACTTATGACCCAAGAACATAGAACAAAACCCTAACTCTGTTTCAAACAAGGAGTTTCATCCTCCCAAGTTCTGCCACTTCATTGTAGCCAACTATTGAGTCAAATATCCATGAACACAATTTGAGTAAAAATAATTTGGCTGAAGGTGGAAGTGGTGGTTGCAGCATATCACACATTGTGGAACAGAGTAGTTATTAATTTGTGCTTATAGAAAAGAAGGTTAGCTATACATTTGGTGCTTTCAGTGGGAACAAGTACAGTAGACATTCTATGTGCATTAACGAATTTATTATACCCCTTCATGTTAATTCTGAATTATTTTGCTTGCTGTATAGTCTTTTTGCTACCTGGTAGGTGAGAAGGGGGTCAATAGTCAACTGGAACTGTAGATCTCAAAAGTAAATCAGGATCTAAAATAAGAAAACAACTGCATAAGCCTTAGTTATCCCATTTTAAGAAACAAAACTGTCTTAATGTGAAATCGAAAGTCAATTTTCTGGGTAAAAAATTCAGAACAAAATGTAACTGTGTTCAAAATCTGGAGATTACTTTTTATTCACTTACACTGGTATAAATCTATAATAATGCAGTGACTAATTGTGCCCTGAGTAGGCAGAAGCATGCCTGACTAAAAAGATTGGAAATGGCAGTTAAATAATTAATGTAAAAATATGTTGATGATCCTAAATAAGAAAATGTGAGATATTTGAAATGAAATAGCTGGAATCAGGCAGTCTACTTACTGCATAAGAGACATTAGAAATACCCATTAATTGCATATGTCGTAAATAAAGAAATCTATGAAGGAGACATTAGCATTTTTCCACTTCTGCTTAAGAGGAATGTCCCACACAGCAGTTATTTTTCAACAGTTAGATAAAGAAATCTGGTACATATGCATCTAAATACATATTTAAGGTACGAAGAGAAACCTCATGGCTTATACGAGAGTGAAATTAAGAAATGAAGTGCTACACCAGTTTTGGGGGAGGGAGCTGTGATGGAAGAAAACAGTCCATACACACTTACTTGATATTACATGAAGATTGAGATTAATGTCTTGGGTGAATATTGTATGCAAAATTAAATTAAAAATTGTAATCAAAGACAAAGCCAAAATAGCAAGGAGCTGTAAGGCAGCTATAACTACCTTCTGAAAGTCTTTGAGAGCTTGATGCAGAGATAAATGACGGCCCTGAAACACAGCAAACAAACAAACAAACAAAATGCAACAGCATTTTGAAGACTTTTTGAGGCTAAATGTCACAAGATCGTGTGAATGTGGTTCCTCTCTGACAGATCAGTAGCATTACCCTGAATAGTGAATATATCAGAGAAAGGTGGGGAGAGACACCTGAGCCTAACAACACAATCTGGCAACTTTATCAGAATCAGAGTTAGTATTATAAGAGTGTGCAGCAGCCTATGCAGCTGGGAGAGCCCTGCCTCATAGAGCTAATGAGGCATTGCAGGAAGCAACAGCTTCAGCATCACTAAAGAAATCACTTGGCTTCCTCTGCCTTCATATTTTTCCCTCTCCATTTTCTTCTCAAAGTGATACAGCAGAGCTGGGGGTTTTATTGTGGTGGGGTTTTATTACTGATTGCAGAGACATATTTGTATTTTTAGATATATTTTGAAACCCACACTCCTTTTGCAGTGGAATTTAGGCCTGAAAAACTTCTGTCCGTGTTTTAATGTGTACTCTTGGGGTTGAGCTTACAGCAGCCTGTCAGAAGAACGAGTGCTTCAAATGATGCTATTCATCTTGTGGCGATGCATTTTGCAGGTGAAAAGAAGGATAAATGATTTTAGCCTAATCTAGTACCTGCCTTAACAGCCCTCTCATCACCATGGTAACCCTGAAGGAGAAACACACAACTAACCTTTAAGTGTTAGCAGTAAGAAAAACAAGTTTTATTCTTTTCTTGGGGATTTTTTTTTCAAAAAAGTGTATAATGTAAAAGATTCAACACCAACGACTCTTAATTGACTCCTCGGGTTTTGAAAGGTGATTCTGGAGCACTCCTCCTTTTGCTTTTGTGATTTCACACTGTACTTCAGGGAAGAAATACTCTTGACAGACTTGCAAATCAGGAATAATTGAAGACTTTGACGGACGTAAAGCTCACTTAGAGCTTCTACGACCTTGGCATCATCTCTATGAATAATACACGCTTTCTCGCCTTCACTCCATTTAGTACTCAGATTAAAAACAATGTTGAGAAGCTCCAGCAGAAAATTATGTACATACCGCCACATATGAAAACAAATAGCATCCTAGCTGTGATAAAATAAGCCCTGCAAGACTAAAATCTGAGGACATCTGCCTTTAAAACTTTCCACATACAAGCATCAATTCCTTTGGCACGAAGACAATTTATATGAAAACCCACATGGGCCCACAGAAAAAGTCCTTCTTTACAAGTGTCAAGAGAAGAAGTCACAGGGACATGACCCTGCTTTCTGCAAGACTTGTCAGAATCACGCATTTGCATTGGGCCAGCAGCCAGCGAACGCCCAGCCTGTGGCCCCAGTTGACATATCACAGTGGGAAAGAGGCTGGAGAATGGCTAACAGGGTTAAAGCCCCTTCCTGGGTCTGATGGTGGTATCCCAGTGCAACACAACTATGACTAAGTGTATGACAGCAGGGGCTGCGAGGGGGCTCTGTTATGGCTCCCACATCCAGCGCCTCTCTGCGGAAGATTCTCTGGGCAAACAGCACAGCTCTCAGAGGTTTTCTGTCCTTTCACTGGAGCAAGATGAGGAGTCAACAGGAGTCCACAGCTCCTCATCACTTGCTCCCGGCAGTCATCTGTGTCCTGTCAGTCTGCTCATCACCTGGTAGTTTTAACCCAGGCACAGTCAGCATTGTGAAAGGCAGTATGCAGTACATCCATGTTTCCCTGTTACTTCTAGTGTTTGTAGCAGCAAACCAAACAACAGATGTACAGTGTCTAGAGTCAGAAAATGTGTTATGTTCCAAACAGTTTTACTCTGCAAATACTGGAAGCTAATATTATAATTTCTCTGCTTTTTTTATGAAGCAACCAAGGGATGATAATAAAAGTGACTGTGTACATTAAATTTAAAATATATATATGCCTTTTCTTGGAAAAACAAAGAAATATTACTTTATAAAAATAAATACCACTGAACTGTGTATCTGTTTTGCTCTTTTTTATATCTCAATAATCAGTATCTTTAAAAATAATATGAACAACTCTCAAATGCAGGCAATCTTTCTATTTACAGCACACGTTCATTTGGCAGAAGAGAGATTTAATTAGCATTTTCAGATACATAAGGTGAGTGCAATACATCATGACAGTCTAAAATTATTATTTTCCTTTATAAGTTTCCTTTTAAGTTAAATATTCAATTTTCTAAATCCGGATTTGTCTGCTAGTCCTACAGGAAGATACTGGTAGAATGCGCTTAAAAGCAATTCTAAAAAAATTATCAATTAAGCTTAGATTTTCTACAGATTGAAAAAGGAAAAAATCATTTAAATGATCAATTTTATATAACACATAACACAGAAGAGACAGAAAACTGAAGAAGGGCCAGAAGTCTGCTCTTATTATCAGGGTACCACTTGTAAATGAAACTGTTGCCACACTCAGTCACTCAGCTGCATAAACGAGGAAGATTCAAGCTGGACAAACACACAACAATTTGAAAATCTCAATTGTTATCAGTCAGATATTAGCCAACAATCATTGTTGCATATGAGACATTCCCTGATATTTGATAGATGTTTAGCTAACTATAACAAGTAAGATTTAACTGCACTTAAAAAAAAAAATCACACTCTTCCAAGTTAACAATTTAACAAAAGGACATATGTGACCTCTCTCCTTGCAGTCTGCTGTTTGGTGGTTGCATGAGGAAAGACAATTTAGCTAATGATTCAGTTAATCTTTTTCTAACCACCCTCATAAATCTTTAACAAACCTTATGAAAGTTCAAGGATTATTTTAAATTACTGCTATTTATAGTCATATCCAAACAAAAATTTAAGACTACACAGTAAAATTCTAACAAAGGTTTATGTTCATACGGTATGAATCTAAAGCAAAGAATTCTTCACATTCTTATTCCCCTTTTTCCTGTCACTTTAAAGCTTATTTCCCTCTTCCCTTCTTGGTTTCTTGTACAAAACCAATCTGCAAAAGACAAAAATGGGCAACCAAGCTTTAGATGTTCTGTAGTTAAGGTCTATCTATTTGTCTTTTATGGTAAGCAATGCAAATTTTGGCTTGTAGAAATAACCTTATTAGGTATGCAGGCTTTTCTTTGGAAACACTATCATAAAACCCACAGCTAAGTCATTAATCTTTCCAAAAAGCTTGTTGAGATCCCCATAGGCATTTAAATGGATCATAACAGCCTCACATATGAAATGTGGAGCTGGAGCCAAGGATTTGACAGAAGTGCAAATTTGGACAAATAAGACCATCAAAGCTTCAGCTGAAGAGCTTTCTGTCCTCTCCACAGGACAAGGGGTTGATAAGACCCATCATGGAGGATGAAATTATAAGTAAGGAGAGAAAAATGGCAAATTCGTGCCAGCAACTGTTAAAAGCCTACCTGGTTGAAGACGTGAGATATTCAATGATTATGTTGTTGCAGAGAAACTGGCACCATAGGATAAATAATGGAGTAGTTGCCCAGAGGTCAGTATTCTCATTTGTCTTGGCAGATAATTATATTGCACTCACAGGAGAGACTGAGCACTTGGTGTAGTAAATGAACCCAATTATGATATTCTCTTACAAAAGAGGTATACAAACAGGAAAAGACAAAAAAAGAAAAAAGAAAAAAAAAGAACATTTTCTAGGATAAGCCCCACAAATAAACCATTATTATATCAGTGGACAATGAAAACTGGAGCAAACTGTTTACAAATAAACCAGCTCTCTGAAAGGACAAGCCCAAATTTATCTTTCACTTCTGCACCAGCTCCAGGCTACTGTCCAGATCAGGTATGTTTGCTCCAGGATAAAATATTTTGCCCAGAGATCCAGGTCTAAATCTGCTGTACTTTAAGCTGAGATGGATTCATTTATCAAAACTATTCAGACAGTGCTATGAGCTGAATCAGATTTAAAGAAGCTGAGAACTTGACAGAAGCTTCACCATGAGACAGAAAAAGCTTTGGCAGACCCTGGAAAAAAACATGGATTTGGCCACCAGCATCAACTACAAAGTGTCTTCAATGAGATTTGCAGGGTAAAAGCAACCATTAACCAGGTAGGAGACAGCAGGTATGAGAAAAACAAAAAGAGGGGTACAAAAAAAGCCTCACCACTGAAGCAGCAGTAGCCAATATTCTGCTTTACTGAAATTTCACAATCTTCAGGAAGAACTTTTCAGCATTGACTCTATTTGTTTTGATAAACCGTTCCCAGTTTGCTTTTTCTCAGCATTAGCCAGGTAAATATGGAGGACTTTAGTATTAATTTATTGTATAAAGTACAACATTTTTTCTTGCTTAATGCTGTGTAGGAAAATGAGCAGCATATTTTGAGATATACAGCAATGATACACAGAAGAATGAGAATATGTGTTTGCATTCATGGAGGAGAAATATGCAGCCTTTGTGATAAGTTTCACTCTTTTTTATACAGGCATCTTTTCTGAGATTTCTGCAACCTCAGTAGTGAATAATCTCCTTTTTTCTTTTTAAACAGAGTGTAAAATAACTTGGAAATATTGTGCCAGCCACATGGAGAATTATTTCCAGTTATAGTTAGCATGCAAATGAAGCATCGCTCAGCATCTAATCACGCCTCATCTTGTTATAGGTCTGAGGAACTCATCTGCTTTAAGCACATGCAGTATTTCGGAGAAACACTTCATAATATGCATAAAAAGCCTATAAGCAAACAGGATTAATAAGCAGAAAAATAGCTGTAGTCTTTAATTTCTGCTGCAGCTAAGAAATCTAATGACAGCTAAGTGGCCCAGACTCTTCGCTCTCAACGGATGTCTAACTCCGGCCTCACAGTATTGTCCCCAGCAGTTTTGTACCACACAAGCCTGATTTCCCTACAAAGTGCTGACTCCATTCCTACTAACATGTCTGGCCAGGGAAGAGGATGAGCAGTCTGGGCTGGCCCCATCTAACCTCAGACACTTCGCCAAGGATGTGTGTTGAAGAGCAGTATACAAAAACACTGTCAATAAGTACCTCAAATAGACAGTTCAGTTTGAAGTTATAGGAGATGAACCCTGAAAGAACAGCAGAAAAGAATAACAGCCCTAGAACATTTTGCAAAATGGAAAGTGAATCAGAATGACTTCTTCCCTGTGAAAACAACAAACTGGCATTTCACGAGAAGCAGATAAGAGAATACCACCAGTGACACCCATTACAGCTCAGCCATGAGGCTGTGTGGGCTGAAGCACTCCCCAACCTCCTGCTCATAGAAGCAAGCTGCCAGAAGTAGAGCACAGACTGGATTGCCCTCTGGATTGCCCTCGCAGGGCAAATCTGAAGTCAGTCTTCCATCTCCCTTTGACATCTAGTTCTGTATAACAGTTCATATTTTTATGGGACACAGAAAATAATAAACCAAAAACTGACGCAGAAGACACATTATTCTTACTGAAGAAATAAGCATTTCTACTAAAGAAATGCTTTCTACTGTCTTTTTTTTTTTCTAAAAGGCTGTTTTGTCATTTACTCTTTCTTCAAGCTGTTCACTACCAGAAAGAAGTAAAGAGTATAATTTGCTTAAAGATCATTTGAGAACTACAAAACATCACATAGAATTCCTACAAAGTCCTTTCTGGGACATTGTTCCTCAGCTGTTTCAGTTTTTAATAGATTGCCTTATATTCTGTTGTCTTGTCAAACTGTCTTGTGTTTAATTTTGTAAATTTACATAAGGAATGCAGAATCATGAAACCGAAGTTACAGATGCTTTACAGCTGGTCAAAAATGAACCTTAAATATTATTTTCCTCATCTTTCATTTGTCTGTGGTCTTTTTTAGAGATTTCATATAGGTTTTGCTTTTCATTTATATAATCAAACTGCTTTTTAATGCAACAGAAAGCTTCCTGCTTGAAATGCACTTATTTAACAAGAAAATGCTGATTTATTCTAACCAAACTGCTTCACTTTGCTGTGACTGTCTCTCTCTGCTCCAATTAATATTTAAATATTTATTTAAATTAGAGCAGCTTCCATGGGAGAATAGCAGCCCAGAATAGTCAATAAGCTGGGGGACTGAACAGTGGTTTGTAGGAGCCCAGAGTTCAAATCCCTATCGTGATTTAATTTTGAGGTTTGAGAGGCAAGGCAGTGACCGTCTCCCCTGCGATGAGAAGAATCAGAAACGATCTGATTTGAATTGCTGCTGAGCACCTCAGTGTCAAGATCAAAGCTGAATCTGTTGCCACATATGTAAAGTGGGGATGATACTAAATTACTTCGCAGACATGTGAATAATTGGTAGCTGCAGTGTTTTGAGACTGCACGTTTCTTAGAGGATATAATGAATGGATATCATTATGAATAGGAGTTCATAACAACTGTTCATGTGTCCCAGCCATGACAAAACTTAAATCAGGATTTGGCCCAGGAAATAAAAGGGTGTCTGAAGATATAAATTACAATAATAATAATATTAATAATCCCAGTTTCACATCAGTCAATGCCCTACGTGGTTACCAATCCCAGTTTCACATCAGTCAATGCCCTACGTGGTTACCAATCCCAGTTTCACATGGGTCTATGCCATATGCGAATACCAAGTCTGTTTTTCAGCAGTGCATACAAAGCTAAACAGAAATAACCCATTTCTACCTGTCTAGACTTACCTATGCTGTTTTCATACTCAGGATTTCCTGTACCTCATGGAATAAAATCTTTAAGTTCAGTGAAACTACCTCACATGCAGGAATTATAAATACACAGTTTTAGTTCTGCTATTTTGTCCTAGAAATACTGAACATAATGCCCCATAATATCCATGAGCTTTTTGTGTACAGACAGCCCCACAGTAAAACCTTCCCCATCTGCTAGTAGAAGTAGTCCCCACTTATCCTAATAATGTTCCACGTTATAAAGCATTGTGAGCTGGCACATGAGTACCAGGGAGGACTGAAAAAACACAGTTAGAAGAAAGTGCAGCATCTATGACAGAAGTATGAAACGACATGACTTTTTCTTTTTCTTCTTTTCTCCAGGAGTCATTTCCTAATCAAAGCCCAGAAGTTGTTGAGCTAATGAAAATGTCACCTGCGATTTGATGGAGATAGTTTTGATTGCCTAGGTGTCATCACACATACTGCAGGGTATTCTTAATGACTGCAGAATATCTCATTTTCCTCCCCTGAGTACAAGGTCATCGATAACTGGAGGAATGATGCAGAGAAGCATGAGCTGCGTGGCTCATAGTTAACAGCCCCGCATGCTGTGCCAGTCCCTAACTAATGATATCTATCAGAACAACTAAAAGCTTGTTAATGGCTATTCAGTGCCAAATGAGTTAACTGCTAATTGTATACCTACAGGTTTAAAACCATTGCCAAGAATAGACTTGGTGCACACAGTGAATTTGAGGAACCGTGCACTATTGCTTTGCACTAGACCTGGATTAGGACACAGTGCAGTCCGTACCAATTGTTGAAAAGCAGTTTGTTTAGTTTTTGACTAAGAGAAATATATTTTTGATAACAAATCTCTCACTTATTCCGGTCATATTCCCTAACCTCTGAGTTTAGAAGCAAAAGGAATCACAACAACTTTTTTCCAGAAATAAAATATTTGTTTTAAGAAATGTGGTGTGAGTTTTCTCCTTCAATTTTCTTTTTAAAGCTCTTAAAGAATAAATAAGTTTTCAAATATTGTGAATAGAAATGAGTTTTTATTGAATTTAAAACATTAAGCCTTTTCTTCAGTTTATTTCAACTGCTCAGACTATTTAAAATATTTTTAAAAGATTAATGAAAATTTAAAAAAATTTAATGAATGTACATATACTTCCTTTTCTATAGACTGTTAAGTCTATACATTATTTGGACGTGGTTTACTCACAGAACTGTTCACTATTTGAAGGTACCACTTGCAGTTGCATGAGTAATCTCAAGTACATTTCATAACCTCATTACGCTTCACTTTATTCATGCATAAACTAGAAACTTAGAATACTTAGCTGGCTCATTTACAGGGGCTGCTCCGATAGTAATACCTCCTATTTTATTACGTTGGCCAACAATATCAGAGGGGGATGTTGTTGAAACGTCAGTAGAGGTTGAACCTTCCCAGCAGCATTCCACTACATTTTGTTACTGCGTGACAGGTGGCAGCAGAAGGGCAGTCTGACACAATGGCATCTGATGTGGAAGTACATATAATGCAAAGGGGTGGAACTGAATTCTTCCTCACAGAAAAAATAACACCCATCAGTATTCACTGATACTTGCTGAACACTTATGGATACCAAAGAGTGAATCTAGTACAGTGAGGCAGTGGGTGGTGCCTTTGAGCAGTAGTGACTGTGTATCACCTCCTCTGGTGCAGGTTTTGAGAAGCATGGCATCCAGGCTTTTGTTCATCACTGGTGAAAATGCACAGCTAATAGTGGTGACTGTGTTGAAAAAGAGTGTTCTGTAGCTGAAAATTTGCTGTATCAAACAGTGTTACTGTTTTCTATCTGTTGTAGTTTCCATGGAAATAAATAAAAGGCATTACTTTTGGAGCAATCTATGTAATTTCAACACAGTGGGAGCTGAGCTTCTAATTCTACTGTTCATTTTGTATTTTTTCTTTCATAAACCACAATTGTAAAGTTTAAATGCAGAGATGATCAGGGTATTTTAGTAATTTCTTTTTTTTATTTGAAAAATAATATTTTAAGAAAAAAAGCATGTTAACATAAAATGCTGAAAAAAACCTTTGTTATGTCTCTGACTCAAGAAAGAGCAAGACTGGAAACTTCAACTGCTAAGCCCTATGCTGCTCACATAGCAACAGAAGTAAAATCTTGAACTCAATATGCTTCCTAAAATTATAATCAGAGATCCACTATAAAAAAAGGAGTTTGCAGATGAATACCATGGCAATTATGCATGCAGGTTGTTCTCAAGATGGTCAGACAAGTATTTTCACTCCTCATTGTCAATGATAAATGAAATAAAGCATGATAAATGAAATAAAAAGGGGAAGATAATCACCAAGATGAACTACAATTCTGTTGAAGATCAGAAAAGTTTTACCTCAACATTAGCACTGATGAATCAGCAAGTACTCTCACACAGCCTTTAGAAGGATTGGAAAAGAAATAATTATTTATTGAGACAGTCCCCTACAAGATTGTTGTTTTGATGAATTGGCACATATGGAACTCAGAGATGATGAATTGCACTGACGTTAATTATATTAAAAGTTGCCTAATACGCACGTAATTTGATTTATTATTTTATCAGCTTAAAAGAGCACCCTCATCTCATGTAAAGCAAAATAGTCCCATTACTAAAGCACTGCACTAGTACAGACACTAGACGTTGAATAGCATCATGTACTCTACAGCTCTTCACGTTCTCCAAAGTTTTATTGTGGAATATGACAATCAATAAATACACCTGCCTACTCACAGTCAGACTTGTCTTGTGAGAGAGACGATGGGGAATACAACTAGTTCTCCAGTCAGCAGTATGTGACTTAAGTTACTCTTTGCTGAATAAATGCCCGTGAGGTGTTTCTACTTCAGTACACTGGGAAACATAACTTTTTAGGTTCTTTTAGTCATGCAGTTCTATGATACGTGCACGCATACAACCTTTTTTCTGCTTTGTGCAGGTTATCTTTATTCAGAAGACCAGAAAACTCACCTTTGAAAATATTCTAGAGTCTCATGGAGTACACCTAAACTTATGCAGGCTTTGAGTAAATTTGGAACACCTACAAGGTCCTTTCTATTTAGGCAACATTTTGAAACAGATTATTTTGATCCATTTAATTTTCTTTGTATTTGTAACACAACAGAGGAAGAATAATACTTGGAAATTCACCTAGTCTAGAGAAATTTCAATTAACTACACAGCAATGAGTACCCACTAAGTTTCTCTGCCAGTTCTCCAAAGCTGCATTCCTCTAGCACTGATGTGACCACCATTCAGTGAGTTTCACTTTTCAGAAAGAGTAACAAGTGCAGAGTCCTAGACCTGATTTCTACGCCTGGAGAGGAACAGCCACACAGATCAGTGCTGGTTACAGGCTGACCTGCTGCAAAGGAGCTCTGCAGGGAAGGATCTGGGTGTCCTGGTGGACAACAGAGTGGCCACGAGCCAGCAGTGTGCCCTTGCAGCCAAGAAGACCAATGGTATCCTGCAGTGCATTAAAAAGAGCATGGCCAGCAGGGCAAGGGTAGTGATGCTCCCCCTTCTGCTGTGCCTAGTGAGGCTACATCTGGAGCACTGTGTCCAGTTCTGGGCTCCTCAGTTAAAGAAAGACAGAGGACTTCTAGAGAGAATGCAGTGGAGGGCACAAAGATTATTAGGGATCAAATAGGTTATTTTTCAACAAAAGCCATAATGAACATGGGTGACTACAATTTGTTGTCTGTACATTTTGGCTGCCCTATTAAAACTGAGATAAAACAAAATTTGGGGATGAGTAAGCAAAGGGTTATACATACTTCCACTGCCAAAAGGAAGTTTATATGCCCACAGAGTGGCTGTGCTTTGGCTATGACCTCCCTTAATATTTTGACTGCTAAGAGGGGTTTGATTAAGAGAAGGGAATTCTGTGAGCGCTGGTTTCCCATGGAGTTGTGTCTCAAGGAGGGCTTACTGGAAGTCTGAGGATTTATTTTTTTTCCTTTTGTCTGATCAAAGCCCTGTTGGCATATAGTCAATAGTTTTTTCCTCCATGTAGATTGCAGAAGAGCTTTTAGACCTTTCCTCGCTGGAATCTCTAATAATGTTTCTTTTTGCTTTTTTCTTTGTGTGAAGGAAGGAGAGGAAAAAACAAGGAGGAGTTAGCCAAATGCAGGCAGCATGTATAAAAGCTGCTGTCTTGACTTCTCTACCTTAGAACAGTACAATAAAAGAAGGAAAAAAAAAAAAGAAAAAAAAATGACAAAATGCTTCTATTTGTTGGTGATCTGTAGTTCTCAGAGTGTCCCTTTTAGGACCTCAAGAGGGGAAATATTTCAACTGCAGTGTCAGAGAGATTGACCTAAAGCGGATCAGGGAAGAACATGACATCTTTAAGACTTTTGAGCACCTTCACCTTATAGGTCTATCACCTCTGCCCAGGTCAGCTTCTACCCAGTTTTACTGATATGCCATCAAATATATCAGCCAGATATGAAAAAATGTTGAGCATAAAAGAATAGTTCATGTTGTAAATTTCATCAGACTTGTTCAGAAAGCTGTAGTCCCAGAGATCAATCAAATCCAGGCAGCCACAAACATTGTGGCATCTCAAACCAATTGAACAAAACAGGAAAAAAAGAAAAGGGGCAGGGAGATACTGCATTGAATAGCTTCTGAAAGAGGAAGGGTACAGGACCAGAGGATGAAGCTGCTGGCCACAGGCAGCCCTGGAAAGACATTTCATCGTATATATGCCATTAAATGGATGAAATAATTACTATGCTGAGAGTTTTCTCCTTAAAAAGAGAAAAAGATTTGATTTGTAAACAAACAAACAAATAATTTTAGCATTCATTAGACCAAGAATGTGGTCTAACATGGCCTCATTCTCTCCTTATGGCTCCCAAGAGCGTCTTAACAAACCTTGAGTCCCACATGATGTCAAAAAGACATAACTATGTCTTGTTTAAACTGGACATTCAAGCTACCATTCCTGTCATGTTGATATACTTTCTTGGATAGTTGGATTTACTTGCATTTTCCAATATGAAAAAATACCTCTATTTCATGAAAATAAGTTCTCAATGTTTTCTCAAGGTTTTTCCATTTTCAGGTCTGAATTCCTTCTGCATGCAGTTGGGCAGCAGATGGGGTGTTACTGAAATGCTCCAACATATCTCATAATTAAATGCCTACACTGCATCTACTATTTTAGTGTTCTTTTCCATCTCCTCCAGAGGTAAGTGCATGCAGAAACTTGCACTGATACAATTTATCCAATCAAATTTTACACACAGAAGACTCACAGCTTAGGGAAGGCTGACAAGGCACATTCCCTTCATCTTAAAATATATATGTATAAAAGCTTATATATACACACATACATATATAGAGAGAAAGGGAGAGAAAGACATCTCATAGCCACTGCAGAAAATGATAAATGATGCATGAAATGAAAAATTCCTGTTGCACTGAGAAGTGAATAGACAGTGTCCTGAAATCAACGTTTTCCATGTTACCCACTTCCTGAGAGCCACTGACTCAAAAGTCAACAGAAAAAGCCTCTGGAGTTATACATTTTAAACTGCGCAGTATTTGTGTGTTTGTCATTTGTTTTTCAAACCAGCTCAAAAGGAGCATACTGCAGATTTCCTACCACCCCACGCTTTCCAAACTTCCAATTATCAGAATCCGAAGTAGCTCTGAAAACCACCTATAGAATTCTAAAATAATGAAACACAATAATCATTAAAAATAGACTGGTAAACTGCAGTTTAGTGCTTCTGTGTTAGAAACAGGAAGAGATGGTCAGTAATCCCAGATAATTAGAAAGGAATCTCAAGGATCAGTGGATTGGTAAATTGGGTCTTATCACTGCAATTAAAAAAATTCAAGACTTAGTATACTCTGAATTTTTATTTGCAGATGAGCTATACTTACTAGGTTGATTTTTGCCATCATAGCTAAACTGAGCAAAACTTTAATTTTAAAGAATTTATAATTGCATAAAAGTTTAACTTTATGATCATCAAAGCCATGCATCTTCATTCTAATTTCTACGAAAGAGCAGTTTCACATTTCATAACTAGAGTAGAATTTGAGAAGAATCTGCTTATAATTCAAGCTGATAATGATTTCTCAGGATTTGGGAAATGGTAAAATACTGGTGGAATAGCTAAAAGACAGATTAAAGAAACTAATTCCTAGCTGAATTTTGGCATATAAGGCCAGATAGGAGCACTTTTAGTCTGATCTGATCTGCAAAACACGTTGATTCTCTCTATATTTAAGCAGAATATGTGCAAAGGAATACACACAACATATACCCCCAGCTGGAGTCAAAGCACTTTTATATATCTTGCTGTCTACAATAATTGAAAATATCATTCAAATTTCCTGATGGCCAAGTAGCTATTCAGGACCTTAATCCAGCTTGCATTGCACAAAGATCATGATATAAATTATTTTGCTTTGAGAGCTAAAGAAAGCAACTCGAACATCCCACAGATATCATCACTGTATATGCCTCAGAGCAAAAATGCCATCATTTCACAAGTTTGTCTCCCGTTCTGCAGGCAAATGAGTTCTGCAACTTTAATTCAGGCACAGGTGCAGTTCCAGATACTTATGTTTCTAATTAAATAGCATTGAGTTGCAGGTGTAAATCAGTCAGAAACTGATGCAAAATTTAGTTGGACTTCATTATTAGGTGCAGTTTTAGCCTTGGTAAAATGTCAGTCTTAAATTTGTTCTCTGTATGCAAAGATAAATTCAAAGCATTCCTGGCTCCATGATATGCTGTGGCATAATAATCATAGCTAACCAAGTATAAAGACAAGGGATATATTAATTTTGAAAGATGTCACATACTGGTATTATATGCAATCTAGAAACAGACAAAAAAAAAAAATCTGACCACAATTAGTGTCTTTCAACATTTCCATTTCATCTGCTTTTAAGTGAATAATTAAAGAACTACAACGCAAAATGCTGCTTAAGAATTTGCATAGTGAGGCAGAGGGTAAGATCTGTATCACGATACCTTCTCAGAAAGCAACCCAGGATAGCACTTGCCTTTATCTCATTAAGTACATGGTATTTTCTCAGATCTGTCTTTTTCTTTGCTAACCAGTTGAGACAGCTGAAATCCCACAAGCTTCACAGCTAGGCTGAGTCTTGTACCAGCAGATTTATAGCCACAGAACAGTTGCAAAGTCTCTGACATGTATTTTTACCACCTTAGCTAGATGAAAAACAGAATCCAAAAGGAAAATAGCCCTGAAACACCAGTTTAAGTTCTCTGAAACTCTCAGATACTAATTATGGATTCTTCACATTGTCAGCTTTGTGGTTTTCCTTCCTCTTATCTTTTTGACAGTCTCCATTAGTTGATGCTCAACAGTAAGACCCTTTCAAATTAAGCAGAAATATTTTATTCACATACTTTCATGGTCCTTCAAACCCTGTTCGTGGACCTTTTTTGTCTCTTAAATTACATAGGAGCATTAGACACAGAGCTACAATCATAGAATGATTCTAAGATTCCAAAGCATGTCTTACTAGCACCTGAAAACTTGAAATGGTGGTGTCTGTCACAGGACGGGGAACTCCGTAGATACTATGTAGATAGACATCACAATTGGATAGGCCATTGAAACCAATGTACAACAGGATTACAGTCTCAGCCTAGGAATTTAATTTCCCTCCCAGCTGTGCTCCAACAACTGCCTGGAAACAACATAGATACATGTATGTAACTGAGCAAGATGCAATAAGGGAAAGGATTAATTTGTGATAACCATAACTATCAGTACAGTTCAAGTACTGTCCTCAGATGCCTGGGAAATAAAATGGGGATAAAATCTCATATACATGAACATTTTAGGACATATATTCAAGGCTTAACAAAGAGCTTGTCTGTGTGTAATTAAGCATAATTTCAAGTGTTCTTCTAGGCTAGAGCCTCTATGTCCAAATCAGGCAGTCCATAAAGTCTCATAGTGCATATACACATGTTGTCAAGTATTCCTAGGCAGGCAGAATAAACTTCCATGCACATGAGGAAATCTTTTTTTCTTTTTTTTTCCTGTCTTGCTCAGCAAGAGAAAATGAAATAACAGCACATAGCTAATGATTTTAGAGATGATAGTTTCATGCAAAACTTATCTACTAGCAAATTTGTGATCAAAGAAAGAAGACGCCAAAAGGAAAAAAGAGAAATGAACACATCACTGATACTTCAATCTGCCTCTTCCATTTCTATAAATTTTCACTTTCACACCTTGGTAATTTTTTCTTCTGCAAATGAATGTGGGAGCCATGGAGCTGTGCTGTGGCAATTACACATAATTTTTGGTATTTAATACTGCATTAAGCACAGCAGTGACGTATTTAGGATAGAGAGCCTAGATCAAATGCCAGTGATATTAGACCGACTCTCTTAACATCAATACTTGGAGTTTCACACTCTTGACTTTTAAAACTGGAACTCTTAAGCCTAGGCAGATAATGCAAAACAATTATCTCCATGTAAATGCTGACTCAGTTAAATTCAACATAATTACAAACTGAGTCAGAGATACAGTATTTCCACTGAATTAAAACATTATGTTCCACTTGTTACACTTTCTATTCCAATATGATCTTCATGTCCTTGAAATATATATAGTAGCCAATGAAAAATACACAGGCTATCCTTAGTGGTACTTATATGGTAAAGTTATAAACCCTGGCCCAGCAGGCTTGACTGTAAGTAATTTCACTTTAGCACTGGGAGGAAGAGAATATGTGGAAGTCATTCAGTTTCTCTTTGATGCCGTAAACTCACAGCAGACTTCAACACAAATTGATTGTCAACATGTGTTTTCATGTTACTTATTTCTTTCACATTCATCTTTTTAAAACATCTTGTTCTCTTTTACATCTTGCTCAAATACCCTCTCCAACTATCGTTGATTTCACTATGATGTTGTCCTATTTTTTTTTAAATTGTCTTTGCTTTGATGAAAAGAACTGACATTCAGGAAAAATAAAAATAAAAATAAAACCTCCAAGCTGAATGTAACATTGAAACAATGACAAAAAATCAATTTTGATTTAAATAGTTGGGGAAAAAAAGTCCTATTGTTCTAGAATCACAATGGTGCTACATTCTTACCTGCTGCTTTTAAGATTAAAGAATATTTACAGACAGATTATAAATTTAGATTGACAATCTCATTCTAAAACATCTCTCATAAATAAAAACTAATTTCATGGGTAATATTTATACTACTTTGTAAATAGTATTCTTGGAAAAAAATAAAAGCCTATTTTTTTTTTCTACCTGATTACTTAGCACGAAACAAGAGAACAACGCGTTCATTTATCCTTAATAGAACTAGAAGATATGCATGCTTTGTATTAAAGAACGCAAATGTACTTTCATACTAATGTAATATATGTAAAAAATATGATGTTCTTCTTTTATTGCTAGCTTTGCATCGATTAAGCTAAAGCATAGCAAAAAGAACTCTTAGCAAAAGCGAGGAAGCATAATTACAAATCATACTGGTAAATTAAATCCTATTAAATAATTCATACACAAAGCTCATCGACATTAAAAGTACGCTCTCAAATAGCACCATACTCTAAGACTATGATTAGGAAGAGAGAGAAAGGGAGGAGACAAAGTAATGACTAATATTATAGGAAGTGTGCTAGTACTTCAGTTTAGTGAAGTCAACTTGTAGATTTCCAACCAGCATCCTAATTATCAGAAAAGCAAAACACATTTGTAATGAAAAGGCAACAAAGAGGACACATAATGAAAAAAGAAAGCTTTATGTTTGTTATCAGCAAAGCATAGCAGCACACATAGCCAGGATTTGCACCAGTCTTTCTAGTTGTCATGGAGTTATCTCTAGATCTGTGTCCATGACAGAGGGACAGCAGGCCCACAGGCCTGAAAAAGGGAGTGGAGGGGTGTGTTGACAGTTTATGGGCTGGTTTGGCCTGGTTCTGTGACTAATGGGGCAGGGGATCCACAGACCCATGCCCCAGCAAAGGGGAAAGGAGAAAAGGGGGAAGGGCAGGGAGACGGAAGATGGGCCTAAAACCAGAACAGCAACAGTGATCGGAGGAGGAAAGCTAATTTACTAAATATGATACCAGAATGCAAGATAACACAATATAATTGGAATTGAGGCTAATAAATCAAATTAAATAAGAGAGAGAGAGTGTCTGAAACTGAAGGCCTTACTCTAAAACCGAAGGCAAAAAGGCTGGGGAATATGCACTTCTGGGCAGCGAAAAGAGAGCATCTCGTGATTTGCAAGGAGTTTTATCTTTCCCTCTGAATGCAAAGTCCTCTGGGGTATGTAGTTCTTCTCTTTTGAGAACCAGGTACCTGGAAATCAGCAGTCCACAGAATGGGAGCATTAACTCTTTAACTCCCAGTGCTTTACATGATGCTATGATGTGGAATACCAATAGGAAAAATCATAAAACCATGACACCAGTGCTGATAATGAATATTGACATCCAGGAGCTGTAGGTCTGAAGTAAAAAAAAAAAAAAAAAAAAGCCTTTCACTAAAAGGTTGATGATGAACAGAGTGGATTTCTGACTAGTTTACCTGGTCTGGCAACATTTGCAATATCTACACTGTGTGGAAGGTCCTCAACTTTTGTAGCAATGCTTTGTCAGCTATTTAAAGAAGACCTTCAGAATTGGTGTTTCTTGCTGGATCTCCGTGAATTTAAACTAATCTTCCTCCTAAGTTTCCTTAAACAGTTTCACTGAGGACATGATAAATCGGGCCATTAATCTTTATGTTACATTTTTCAGCCTTTCCTCCAGACAGATGCATACCAGCCAGATGACATCCACGGAGGTCTCACTAATTGTAAATAATTCAGAGTGCAGGCAGTAAAAAGTGTCACTCACTGAAATACAAAGTGTAAGAAGTAAAGTATCTATCTAAGGACCATGAGAACAGCAATAGAATCACAAAAAGTCTTATTGAAGCCAACTGGTTCATTGGGAAGCTCTTACTTTCTTCTCAGTTTTTTCTCCACAGTAAAGTAAAATTCTCAACAATTCTGAGTTTATTGCCCAATCACAAACTAAATGTGAAAAGGTTCTATTTGACTATAAAAAAGAGGGGAATCAAATTCAATCTCTCCCTCACTCAAGCACTATCAAAACACTATATAATTCTGATAGCAGAAAGGCTTCCCATGTGCCAGGTGGACAGGTTCTATTGATGTGGTAACAGCTTTAAGCAATTCAGCTTGAGATCAAAGAGTGATTTCAAAATCTCGAAGACATTGGTGTCAGTATTTGTTTTCTTAGTCAATGGATATTATAGCCTCCAATACCTTATATATACTAGTTAAATCAACTTTTTTGTCTGGAGGTAATTCCCTGATATTAGCTGTATCTACCCTTTTACCTCTAGAATTTAAGGCAGGGAATTTTTTACATGTTTCATAGCAGAATATCTGCTTAAGAGGCATAAATGATCTTGAAAATCTGAGTTGGGGTTATCGGAAAATTCACAGGCATAGGCATGGCAGAAGGAAGAAACATCCTCCTGTTTCCACAGCAAAGAGTGGAGAGTGGGTATGACCACAATGGTTGTGCTCCAGCATAGGAGACCTAGATTTGCTTAAAAGAAATGTCACTGATGGACTGATCTTTTGTTCACTATCATAGTCTTTAACCTCCAAACAATAACATTAGCCAAGAAATAAATATTTAATTAAATAGACACTTGAGGGTTTATAAACATACTCCACAAATGATGTTCTGAAATTTATCCTCCATTTTCCTACTGTAAATTCAGTTTATTTACTCACTTGAAGAATTCTGTTATATATGAATTTCACTGAAAAACTTAATAAATAAAATTATTAGTTCAGTAGGGGTGTGTTGGCCAGCCCCTGACAAAGAGAATAGAAAATAAAGGGAGGCGGTGTTTCATCTGCTCCTCAAAAGCAATAGACTAAATGTTGGAACAGTCTATAGTAATCTAATAAAAGATATAATTATCTACAGAATAAAAGTATGTTGCATGCATGTTGATCACTCCATCTCACTTGAGGATCTGCTGATAAAACTCAGAGAGCTGAGACACATGACAGGGATGCAGGGACTCCTACAGATTCTAGCACAGCATTAACGTGACAAGAGGACTCAATTCTGGGTCTAATCTGCAATACAGAGCTGAAAGGAGAAAAGGAAAAATAAGGATGCTAGAATCAGGTGATTGCAGACGGATCTACATAGTCATCCTAAAGCCCAAGAGAAAGCTAACATATGCAGCTATGAGATGTTTACAAAACAAAGGTGCTTTGAGACAATTTGAGAGTGTCAGAATGTGTGCCTGCATCCAAAGTCCATCTTTGTGAAAGGCTGGGAAAGCTTTCTTGAGAAAAATGGATTTCTGAAAACACACTCGTTCTAGCCACCATTTCACTGTCTGTCATTGCAGATTTTATTTGGGATATATCCAAATACCATGCTGACAGGATGAATCCTAAAACCTAAATGCAGACCTTTACAGATTTGATTTAAAGCCACCGTTGTCAGTAAAGGCATTTCTGGGGACCTCAATGGGATTTTCTTTAAGTCTTTTACTTAATCCTTATTTTACCATGGTATTTTAATAGTGGATAAAACTGAATGTTCATGTGAGTTGTTACAGGATTAGAGCACTCATGTTTATCTCTTTTTGCCAAGGGCTTCTTGTTTTAAATGTTGCTAATGAGAAGAAAAGAAAATAGAGAAATATTTAATTGTTAATTATCCGAATATATATTTCAGAAGTCTTCACTTACAATTATGAATGCAAAAGGATTTATTTATGAAGCAAAGCAACATGCAATATGTAGCAGTTCTTTAAAGTTAGCTTATGGTTCACTCTCATTAAAGTTGAATAATTTCTTGCTAAGTAGAATCGTTGTATATCTAATTTTGTTGTGACTGTGATGAATAGACAATAAACAACATTAGTAGATTTTGGAATCAGATTACTACAAAGATCAAAGTTATTCCTAGTAGTTATCATCCTGTTAAATGGAAATAACACTGTAAATAAAAACAGCAACAAAAAGCTCATATTTTAGTAAAAGAGCAGAACAGTTTTATGTTCTGAGGCAAATGTTCAGCCAGAAATTCTGAGGACTAGTTATACTAGAGTTAATAGCATAGGCTAGCTGGGCCTTACATGCCAACACTAAGGAGAGGCGAGCAAGAAAAGGGTTGCTCTTCAGAGGCTGTGGACTTCCAAAGCTCTCACTATATATCTTCTTTTTCGAAATAGATGGCTTGAGGAACGAGTTTGTCGTGGATAGTAAGCAGCAGTATTACTCAAACTGATAGACTTTGAATCTTTGCAGATACTGAAAAGAGGGGCAGTGCACATAACTCCAGTTAAAGCAGCAGCTGAAGAGAGAAACTGAAAAACAAAGAACTAAAAGCACAGGAGCTTGAGAACTGCCTATATTCATAAATATGCAAGCAAGCCCCTCTGCATAGGTTACATCAAAGACACCTAAGCCACTTTTTCTAAATCTTCATGTTTATCCCAGTCTAATCCACAGCCTGTAGCCATAGTTTTACAAACTTGAATACAACAGCACAGGTTTTCAAAAGCACTGAAGATTTCCAAATTCCACTAAATTTCAGGAAGTTTCAGAAGTTCCATGGCCTTCGTTATTTCATAACAGGGCTCCCCCCGTCCTTTATTTTGCAACTCCAGGCACCCCTCTTCCAGCAAACCAATCCAACAGGACTGCAGCCACCTTGGCAGATTGCAGCATACAGCCACTCCATAGCTCTCCTGTTTATTTAGAGTGATACGTTCCTGGTTTTATTAATCCCCAGAGAGGAGCAGTGAAGCATAAGGGAAATAGGGTTTGCAACACTTAAAGATTATTATAATCCCTCTAGATCTGTTAAATTTATTTATGTTAGTGGCTAAATGAAAACAGAAATGTTTACAGCCTATATAGCATTCTTAAAAACAAGAAGGACCGCTTTCTCATTTACAGCAGAAAAAATCCTGGCAGCGTAAAGGTACAGAAATGCAAACCAATGTTGTGTTGTGGCTGTTTGATTGGAGAGCTGCAGAGGTAGCGGTGTGGGTGACCATGCAGCAAGAGGCTGATTGCTAACTCTGCTCTGCACAAACATGATAAATGAAATAAGGAAGTTTCATCTGCAGCAATGAATTTCATAGTTTACAAAGTGCTTCAGCAAGATCCTGCTCAAGTGCAACATCGGTGATAGCAGTAAGGAAAGAAAGATTTCACTCTCTTCTAATAATAAAAAGTCATAATACATAATAATACAAAAATCTGAAATATTTGCTACCAAACTTTGAATTAATATAAAATGAACTTGAGTAGGCTTCAACTCGTGAGCTAAAATGAGCACCATGCAACTATGCAGCTAGAATTTTAAGAATTATATAGACTCAAATGTGAAATGTAAATGCTTTGAACGAAATGCTATTACCCATCTAAAACAACTTCATTATCTACATCAGATGTGAGCTATTTGCTGGAAGGAGACTTTAAAGGATATGAATAAATACACCAAACAAATTCAATATTCATTTTTCTAACTCAGCCAAAGAGCACTTAGGGAAAGGCAAAGCACTCTATAGAAACAATGTAAACAGAAGTAAGCAAATTCCATCATGGTATTAAACAACTGAAACAACTGAGAGTGCAGCCAATGCAGAAATGGCACCTTCCTATAGCAAATACCCTCTACAGTTCCCCAGAACGCAAATTTAAAAATAATTTTGTTGTTAGTAATAAATGCTTGTGTAAAAGCAAATACGCAAAGATGCATAGATCTTCAGGTCACGATTCTTGGATCCCATGCAACGATAATATTTGGCAAAATTGCCTTTTCTGAATACTCAATGTCATTTGTTAGCAAATAAAGTTGAGTTAAACCTAATAAATCAGGAATGAGTAAATGTGGCTTTGGCACTTCCATACCTTGTCACACAAGGTGTTTCAAATTTGTTTTCACTGTTCACGTGACAATTTTATATAATGTCTCAACCACTTATAAGTCCTCTCAGCTATGGAGTACAACATAATCCACACCTGAAGGAATGATTCCCAGAAAGTACCGTTATGGACATGCCATATATATGCCTTTATTGTTTAGCTATCTTGTAATAAAAACGGATTACCTCCAAAACAGGGCATATTCAGGTACATTAGAAGGTGCTTGCTAGAGTAATTACCTCAAAAATACCAGATGCACAGCAGTGCACACTGCAGAAATCTGCACAAGTTTTATAGATGTTACAAACCCCCTAGTGCAAGGCATACCGGAATGGCTGTCCCTTCACTGGACTGTTACAAGCTTTTGCTTTTCTTTATCAAACGTGGCATCTGATTTTCCACACATGGAAGAAAGAAGCAGAATGTAATGACGAAACAGAACCACTGTAGGTGCAGTCCTTTCCCTTTCAGTCATTTTGTGCAAGTTTCAAGGACTATTTCACCTTTTCACATTCATCCCTTTCTTTAGGGAACCCCATAAACCACAATGCATCACTACTCTTTTAGAGAAGAAATTTTTTGTAATATCCAACTTGAATGTCCCCTGCCTTCAGTATAGCCTCTAGATGAAGCAGAATAGTTTAAACTCTGCATTGATGCTGAGTAATGAGGGCAGGACACATGCAGCAGTCAGGTACACCTACGGGCCCAGAGCATTGTTAGTATTCATAAACATGCAGCTTCTTTCTAAAACAGAAAGAGCCAAGTCCTTTAATCTTTTCTTCTCTAAAGACTCTGAAGCAGAATCTCATGAAACAGGTTTCTCTTGAAACATTCTTCTACTGCACTTCATTTCTTATAAAACAAGTTATAGTTGACTTGATAAACTAAATGGGAGCTTGGAGCATGATGGCTTATTATGCTAATCCAGTTTCTGCACCTCCTTAGTCCTCTAGCTAAAATATGTAAACAGTTTTGAAGTGTTGGGTAAGCCTCTAAAATTCTTTTGCTGAAGCAAAGAAAACAAGTCAATCATTTTCGTCTTGCCTTGACGTTATAAACTGAGTTTAAGCTATAAGGGAATGCAACAAAGCACGCTTCATCAGAAGTACAAATGCTACCTGTGGAAAAAAGTTTTCAAATAGGCATGCATAAAATAAGGTTGACATCATCACACTGCTAACAGGAATACAAAGGGATGCAGCTTGGGATATCTGTGGGTTTTGCAGTAGTTTTTAATATTTTTTCCTCCTAGATTTAGAAGTCTAGTCCTCTTTGGGAAAGAAAAAACTACTTTTAGAAACCGTTATTCTAAGTAGTCTGACGTAAAGCAAATAATGAAAGCATTTGAACATATGCCAAGTGCGAGAAATTATTTTTGAAGTACATGCTAGACAGAAGTAGCATCCACAGAAACGTGTAGCGCACTCCTGCAATTTCAGTCTCCCTGAGTTGGATTGATTTGGGGGTATTAATGAATTGCTCTCTTTTGAAAATACATTTTGACAGCAAAGTCCTGAAAAAAGATTAGATACTAATCTATTGAATACCTGCTTTTTAAAATTCGGGTCTGTGTATATCTTGACACACACCTATGTATGTAAATATATACACAAGCAGAATGGTTACATCAAGATATATACAATAACTAGGGGAAAAAAAGGGATGTTGGGAAAAGCATTTCTAATGATGAAAAACAGAGAATATTGTCATTTTCATGTTACATAAATTATTTGCAAAGCATCCATTCCATTTCTACTTGATATATTCTTTCTTACTCTGCACTGGCTTTGTAATAACAATAACTGTCTTGATAAATTACTTATAGCATTATTCAATTTCAAGTAGCCACATTTGTTTTCTTGTTTCCAGCAAAATTATGACAGTAGAAATAGATAATTGTAATTGCGTCTTCAAGCAACAGCTACAGGTGGTTTGCTTATTTCATGACTAATAACTTCCATTTTTCTCTTCATTCATTTGCTGAGATTCTGAGATGGGGATGACAGGGACATGTGGGGTCTTATTGCATCAAAAAAAAAAAAGATTGAGCCTTAAAAATATCTTCTCATTACATGGATACATAAGGGTGATGATGATGACAAATAGAGAAGAGCAAAGCTATTGCAACTACTTTCTAGAACATCTTTCATAAATAAAGAAAAAAATGAATACATGAATAGCTTTTTCTGGCTTTAAAACAAGCTGGAGTAAACATCACAAAACTGCACTGACAGCATTTGAGCTATACAAAAATTGACATACAAACAGCTTTACACATTTAGCTCCTTTTCATATTCAGATATACAATTTTTAGTCTAAATTGACCACTATTATTCTTAAGAAATGCCTGTGACATGTAAATTCCCTCTGAGCAGTGCAGGATAAAGAATCTGACTAAGTTTAACCGTTTCTACTTTGCTTCATATTTGACCTAGTTTAAATCTTCTAACAAGTTGCCTATATCATACAATCACATCTCAGTTACCAGCGTGTTTGTTACAAGTTGCCATCATTTCCACCTAAGTCTGCCTTTGTTTCTTTAATAAAGCAACAACAAAATACTTGAGGGTCGCATCAGATACAAATATAACACTACACACAAACGTTAGCTGAATTAAAGCCATTCTTTAATTAAAAGACTGCTTGCAAAAGAAGTTTCAATATTTTAAGAGGCTGGTGAATACTGAAGGGTTAATCAAAGCTGTCACACAAGGGCCAAACCAGGAGGCAAAGAGATGATCATCAAAAAAATTGTGGCTTTGACAAGAGGGAAGAATGGCAAAACAGGATGGGAGAAGGTCTCTGCAACTAGTTTCTAAATTACCTCCTAAAATGTTGACAGACCCAGATTTTTTTGCTGCTCTTAGCAAACTGGGAAATCCCTTCGTTGTTCCCAATCACATTAAAGCACAGTGAACTGCCCTGCTGTGAACAGAAACTCATTCTGCCTGTAGCACCCTCCCATCACAAACTTGAGTGTCACCAGCTGACTTTCACATGTTGCATGGTCATCATTTGGCACCTCCAGGTGAAACCCATTTGTGTTTAACAAAAACACATGGAAAGGAAGGTCGGTCACCATGGCAAAATGTACAGTTGCAATGTTGATGCATTTTTCATGTGGTGTCCAAATTTGATGTGATCAGAATTCTGAAAACCTACAGCACTAGCTAATTTTAAATGATTATAATGCACAATAAGGTTTTGCAAGTGATTTAATTTGAACAAGAGCCCAACAACACATTATGCCAGGGATTTAAAACATAGGGATTATTATAGATTTCAAACATACTTATTTAATATAATCTATCACAAACAATAGAGGAAAAAGTTAAGACATTTAATAGACCTCATGTAAATTATAAATAAGCAGAAGAAGTGAAGTTATTAATAGTAGACCTAGAAAAATCCAATGCAGTGTACCGCAGCTAGCAGCACAAGCCAGTTTATGATAAATTACTGTATCTGAAACTTTTATTAAAAACAGTCAGGTTATTGCAGAAAATTAGTAACCGTGAGTAATACATTTTCACTTTAAGTTCTTTAGGCTTCTTTCCACATTTAGCTCACATTCACTTAAAAGAAAATTTCTCTTTATGAGCTAACAGGAGAGATTTTTCTTTTTATTTTTTTTTCTTGTAAAATTTGCTGACTTTTTGCTCTCGTGTTTATGTGAAAATCTCTCATAAACAAGGCCCTGATATGGGTTAGGCCATCTGCAGAAACTTCTATGCTTAACTGCACACATAACCAGCTCTGTAATAACTGGAAGAAATAAGAATGCCAGGAGTGTGGCCAAGCTACATTTCCCTGCCTCTTTAATGGCCCCTCAAAGTTGCTGACAGCCTGCACAAGACAGAACAGCCTTTAGGACTGGAATTCATTGCAGGGAATCCTGGCCCACGGAGCAAAGCAATAGGGAAATGCAAAGGTGCCTTAAAGCTACTTTTACAGACAGACTTCAGGTTGCTGGAGCTGGGAATGAGAAGTTTATTATTTGACACAGTAGCAGCTTTTTAATGCAGCCACCCTCCAACAGAGAATCTCTTGCACTGAGGAATGATACCCATGAGTTCCTGCTTTAATAAAAAGAGGCACAGAACTCCTGCACTCCCTGCTTTTCTGCGAAGTAGGAATTTAAAGCTCCAGCTCTCTGCATGGGCATTTGTTGAAATCTGAACTCAGCACAGCAGACTGAAAGAGATGCTGCAGTGCAGGCAGCACAGCCAATGCACTGGAGTGCTTTTATGTCCTCTGCCACAGCAAGGCTCCTCACTTGTGCATCCTGCACTGTATATCTGCTCTCTTTTACCTTTGCTTCCTTACAGTCATAAGAATAAGTGAATGCACTGTAAGAATGACTGAAGGCATTGTACATTACCAATCTCTTCTTGGACTCTGCAGTACAGGGTACTCACAATCCAAACTGTTTCACTTCTAATACCTTTATTTCAAACCTAGGGTTTGGTGTCCCTAATACTTCTAATGTAGTATTTACAGCAACTGATACCAAACCAAAAGCTATACTTGCCCTCACAGTTCTTTCTCTTTTTAATTTCCTTTCTCTCTGTTTCCAGCAAGATGGTCTCAGGCAGAAGCCAGATGATATGCTAATCACATTTTTTTTCAAGGTTTGAAATTCACAAGTACTCACTGTGTCAGTTCACTTGGTGTGGGTATGGTTTAGAATAAAAATAATCAAGCTTTGATTTAATTCTGATTGAAATTTTTGTGCGGATTTATAAAATGAGCTGAAATAGAAAAGAGACCTTGTGGATGCCAATTTCAGAGTTATATACTTATACATATAGTTATAAAAAATCTTTATGGATTCTCCATCTCCTGGGATTTCTGAGATTCTTTTCATTTAAGGACTCTACTGAAAGTCTTAAAGCACATCTTTCCATCCTGTTTGTAACGACCAACATAAAACTACTTGCTTCTGAGAAATTAGAATTTATTTAGCCATGCACGTACTAGAATCTGATAAAAAGTTAATAAATTGCTGCAGTTGTTGAAAGCAGGTCCATAACGTCTGTAGGAAGAGATTTTCACCACCTAGGTTGTCTGATCTGATGTAGTTACTGTGTCCTTTAATAGCATAAATGCCTGCATACAATGAGTCATCAGAGAACTACAGATCTCAGAGTGCTTTTCATCCTTTGTGTATGTTCCAGTAAAACTATTTTACATCTAGAATGGTCTGGGTGTAACTTGTGTTTCATTAAAGATACTTCCCTTAAATAGAAGGCAAAACATTAGATGCTGTGGTTTCTGATGCATGTCATTATATCAAGTATGACATTTAATTCATAACTATTAACATAGTACATGCTCTTTGTTATAAGGAATTCTTCCACATCAGCAACATTGATTACTAACCTTTAATTAAATCTGATCAATAAGTACCAGAAACCACAGCAAATTGTATTATTTTTAACTTAAGACTCCCTTGAGGATTTATTGGGTGAAATGTGCACAGATTGCACAGGCTAGATGAAATGGATACTGTCTCTTTTACTACACAGTATTAGAACTGGAGAATAACATTACTCCAATCCAGTACTCCACCACAGTACTAAAAGACTTAGAGATAATTGATATCAATATGAATGCTACATTTGCATGCTGGTGCTGTCCAAAGAGTGATTCTATTCTTGTTCCATTTCTCCCGCTGACAATCTGTAGGGTTAACAAGCTTCAGTCAGGGCAATACAAGAAATTGTTACTTTGATGTATTCGTGACTGAAGGCGATCTGCAAGATTTACTGTCAGTCCTCAAACATAGATAATGGTCTTCTGTAAATCTATCACATTAATTCACAAGTATGGAGGGTTTTCATGTTTTGAATAATTCTGGACATATCTATTGAATGCATATGTCACTGGCTTAAAGGCTCATACATATTTACAGTTTCTGGACTTAATTATTACAGCGTCATACATGATAAAGCCCTGCAGAAGGTCCAAATGGAAGAAATCTCAGCAGCCCATCTTCTTGACTATACAGACCGCTGATAATGTCTCTGTTTTTCTCAAGGACCTAACTCTGGAGCTCTACAAAACCCTTTGTCATGCACAAACACATATCCCACCACAGCTGGCTTCTGCCAACCAGTGCAGCTCAAGAAGAGCCTCACATTAGACCAGTCTGATCCGGGCACTTGGGCTCTGATCTCAACCTCAGAAAAGATAATAGAGACCAAAGAACATGTAGGTCTCTATCCAAAAAAGGAAAGGTGGTGTGACAGGGGGAGCTGAGGAGTTCGAGTCCTTGCTTTTCATGGACTTACTATAGAACACAGCAGAAATTACATGGCTACAGCAATGAAGAGGGGTGATAATTATTCTGCCCTAAAGAGAAATGGAAAACCTCTTTGACAGGAAAAGAAGCAAATAGACACACTGGGTAACATTATTCATCTTTCTCAGTCGCAAAAAATTCTGTGGTAACTGAAGACCAAGTGAGGTTGTCAGCATTTACTTTCAGAGACAGTGGAATTTACCACATTAATTAGCACGGGCCACACTTTCATCGTGGCCCAATGCTGGGCCTACAGAAAAGCTAATGAAGCCCACCTTGTGGTTCTCAGAAAGTCAAGGGAAGTTCAGGCCTCCTTGAGAACCTCAAGTAAGCATGTACTTACACCCTTAGCTTCTCAAATGCCTTTGAAAAACTGGTTTAATGACTAAATTTCCACCCTCTCTGAGCAGACAGACAGTCCTTACAAATGGATGCTAAAATCATGGATTTCTATGCTCTTGCAGAAGGCACTGGATGAGTTATGTGGCACAGGTGAGCATAGATAAATGAAATACTGTAGCTGATATCTGCCAGACTGATGTATGCATTTTCTGCTTTTAGAACATCCACAAGGATAATCTATTACAAATAAAAGTTAATGAAGATCATATATTCAGTCTGAATCTACTATCCACACATTTTGTCTCTGGACAAAAATGACTCACTCTTACAGCGAGTGCACTGCCTGCTGGTTGCCATAGCCCCGCAGCAGCGTATTCTTTTTATAATGCAGTACAGAAAACAAACACATGCACAGTAAAGCTCCAGCTGTGAAGAATAATGAAGCATTTAGCAAACCAGACAAAGACCACATGGCTTCATCTCCCTCAACACAGCAAAACCTATTACTGGATGCAATAATTAATAAGCTAATGACAGACATTCAAGCATCCAACAAGTTTTTTCTGAAAGGTATATGCTTCTCCCTCTAACCTTGGGGGCCAAATCAGTCAAACATCTAAAGGCTGTAAATGCTTTTGGCACACACCAAACCCACTGCTACTCTCAGGCAGTAAATGTTAAACACAGCCCTAAGGACATATTGCAGAACCAAATGCTTGTATAGATACTTGGAGAAGTGTGAGCGCTATCTAATTTCAGGTTCCTGACTGAAGCTGACTAACACAGGACACTGGAACTCCTATACAGTCAGCAGAGAGGGAATCAAGCTAACTGTGAAATCCTCCCTCTAAAATGTCATTTCTCTTACACTAACACATCTTTTAAACCCACTACTGTTGCTGAAGAAAGGAGAAAAAGACAACATTAACTCAGCAGATCTTGCCACGGTTTCTATCAAACTTCACTTTTGAATCCTTCATCATTCCCAACTCCTGTCTTTTACATGGCACACTGCTATCTGTTGGCCAGAGGATGAGTTTAAGCAAAAGAAAGTAATCTGCAGCAAGCATGGCTAGAACTTTGATTTCAGAACTTTGTGAAGAACAGAAATTGTAAACACAAAGCCAAGCCATTTTCATAGACCAACTGCAATTCTTGCCCATGCTGTGAAGGGTTTTTCTCTAAGTAAAATCAAGCCACTCACCCTCTCATTGGTTGATTTTTTTTTCCCTCCCAGGTCCATTCTTTGATTACTGTAAAACTATAGCAAGAAAAGAAATCCACGTGTGTTTCAGGGCTTGGTACTGAAGGAATGAAATAGTCCTTCATTTGACTGGAAGCAGAGATACATGCTCTGAAGAGCCATTCATTCATGACAAGCACTGTGCTGGTTTGGGTTAGCAAGCTTCACACTGAGAGAACCTGTGCTCATTCACTAAAACATGAAAGATAGAAAGGGACTATGGAAGTAAAACATTTACTTAAGTTCAAGGGCAATCTGCATCAGAACAAAAGGCAGATGAACTTACCAACTGTAAGCTAAAAAATCAGAAGGCAATGTCTAACAGAAATGTTGTCTCGAAGTGTCTTCCAACAGGACAGTGGAGATAAAAATCATAGAAATTAAAAATTAAACTGCTTTTGAATTTCTGAACAGGCTTATGTGTCTGTGAAACCAAAAATTTGGACTTGGCTTCCATTCCTTTCTCTGTGTCTCCTTTGTACAGAAGAATTACCCAAACAAATAAACAGTTAATTTAAAATAGAGATGAAAACTCTGAAGCAGAACATAAGGCAGAGTGTACAGGTGCTGGTAGGAATAGACTGGCTTCTCATCCTTGCTCTGTCACTGAGCCACCACTAAAATGTTCTGGACTTTGGTTTCCGTCTTCGGAGAACAATGCTGAGAGTCCACTTCACAGTGCTGCTATGGAATATTGTTAATGTGCTCTGAGAGTTTTATTCACGGAGTGCAGGATCCTCTGCAAGTCGAAACTGCGTAGTCTTATCAGTCTGTTTCTAAATTTGAGTAGACAATGCTAAGTGGTGGTGAACACGTTACAAATTACTCGGTTTGCAGTGTGAAAAGGCACCTAGCAGCCAGCTCAGGCCTTTTTTTTTTTTCTTTTATTAAGTGATTATCTATGACAGCCTGCAAATCCTCCAAAGTACTATGCCAAGTCACTGCACAAACACAGGATGAAATAAAAATAATACCAAAAGTTTTCAGCATCCAAAGATTAGATTTTGTTACAGATTGAGACAAAAAAAAAAAAAAATGCTTCTTGTCTGCACTGATGCCTTTAGCTCATGTTTTAAATGGAAGCACAGGCATTAAATAATTTTCTTTGATACATTTACTCCCACCTGGAAATTTTTGATTGGAAGCCAAACTTCCCATATTGTTTGACTCAAAAAGCAATGAAGCAAAAATTTGCCACTGTCAAAATGATGAATTAAAAAACTTAAAAACAACTTTGAAAGAAATATTTAATACCCTTCCTTTTTAATGTTTAGTACAATTAAGATCCTTTTCTAAAAAAGGTTAAATGGCAACAACTCGTCTTTTGATTGCTCTCAGCTGGGTGATAGGGAAAGAGGATTGTTTACAGAATTTTTCAAGTCTTAATTGTCTGTTCCAGACCATAAATGAGATACAGAAAGTACTATCAAAAATATTCCTCTAAAGAAACCAGTTATCACTGTAATTTATAGTAAATCTTTATATTTAAAGACTTCAAATCTTCCAGTACCTTAACTCAATGTATAGAAAAGTAGGTGTAGATTTTCTTTTGCAGGTATTCCAAGAAATGAATTAATCATATTTATCTAAGCAGCTTCCTTTTCATTCCTTATTTATTTCACCCTTCTTGAAGAGGAGCCTGGCTTCCTCAAATCTCTGAAATAGCTCTCTGCAGAAAGTGGAGAAAGTATCTGGTAGCTTCAATATGTAGATACAATTCTGGCAGGTAGGCAGTGATGTTATATATGTGGATTTCTTACAACCTTTTTGCCACACATCAGTACATTTTTTCTGTCAGTCCGAAATTCTCCCTTTGCAACTCTTCACAGTCACCCCCAGTGCTCTCCCAGCTTGGTCTCTCTGGCTCAGATACTGCAATAAGAACACCCTTTGCCCCAACCCTTTAAAGTGCTGTGAACAATTTCCTTGGCCACATCACTAAGCTATAGGATAGGGAGTACACGAGTTGAATAAAGAAGAAATATTTCCTATTTTGTCTTGTTTTTTTTTTTCCCCTCATACATTAAACTTCAGTGTCACGATGTATTAAATTTTTGCAATTACTCATACAAGGCTGTAGTAATTGCTGTAAGCACTACTGCAGTTGCCCAGGTCTGCAGGAACAGACTGACTTCTGATATATGAAGAAGCTGATACTGCAGCATCTGCCTGCATCAGCAGATACTGTTTTTCAACAGGGAGCTCTCAGAGAAGAACCTGTAAGCATTTTCATCTTGGTTGGGGATGCTTTGGAGGAAGCTTAATACCAGTTTGGATAGGTTAAGTGGTTGTGAACTTCCAAGATGAAGCATCTTTGGTAAAAAACAATGTATTTTGTAAAACTTGCATCCTTTTACAAGTTTGCAAGTATTAAACGACAAACAGGGATGGATAAATTGTCTTATCTACAGTTATGAGCGGCTTCTTTTTCTTTTTTTTCTTTCCATTACCAGCAATACAAATTTGGGCAATGAAATAGCTTTCCTAAGGTTGATTAATTTCATGTTTATTTTTAAAAACATCATGGATGTGTAGATAAGTTCTCGAAAAAAAAAAAAAAAAACCACCAGATTTGAATTCATGGCAATGCATAGTTTAAAAAAAATATAAAGCAAAAGATTATTCTTTAAAGTCAGGTTGAATGCATACATTTGTATTCTCTTCTGCACAACTGACTGAACTTCGCTTTCAAAATGTCAAGGATAAATATCTTTCAAATGGTTCCATTAGAAAGATGATAACCATAGTAACAGCATAGTTTGCTCACACCTATTTTTCTTCTCTTACTTTGTTGTTGTTGTTGTTATTATTTTTGGCATGTGTTATTTGTATCAACGTTGCTGTTAAAAGAGCTAAAGAAAAGTGATCCCTATCAAAGCCAGACCAGAACGTGGGTGTTTATAGTCTTCATACATTAAGCTATGAAATTCGCTTTCTTTTGGTCATTTAAAGAAATATGAAACCTGAACAGGGCATTATGAAAGTACATGACCACCTGGTGCACTCATCAGTGCAGAGGGGGTAGCAGCTACTGCTTACCACTACTTTCCTCCAAGGGAATTGCATTTCTGTAACATGCTCAGAAGAGGAGAAAGCATGACACCAGAAAATGTTAAAGTTAGATGGTTAAGACATCCAGCTGCACAGTCTCAAATTACTACCAATACCAATGGATTTTATGCTTTAAATCTTGGACACCGGGTGCAGGGTAGGGAGATCGCCTCTCATCATTTACTAATGCATCATATAGTGGCAGTGTGGCTGAGGCACTTACTAACTAATGAATGTAGCTTCAGGTCTCGTTCAGTCATAGCAGTTGTAGTACAGGCAGAAAAAGGCAGCTTGTTAACAGAGCACTGAGGCCAAGATTCGCCAAGAGTGCAGCCCTGCATGTGCCACTGGTTAGAAGAACCACACTGCCATAACTAATGTGTCCAGATGAGGGATTCTAAGTACAGGAGAGACATGGCCCTATCAAAGTGCATCCAGAGGAGGGCCATAAAAACAATACAAGAGATGGAACACCTCCCTTACGAGGACAGGCTGAGCGAGCTGGGGCTGTGCAGCCTGGAGAAGGGCCCGGGAGACCTGAGAGCAGCCTGTCAGTATCTAAGAGGGGCTGTGAGAAAGGAGGCAGATTCTTTAGCAGGGTCTGTTGTGATACAACAAGGGGAAATGGTTTCAAAATAAAAGAGGGGAGATTTAGGTTAGATATAAGGAAGAATTTTTTTACGATAAGGGCTGTGAAGCACTGGGACAGGCTGCCCAGAGAGGTGGTGGATGCCCCATCCCTGAAGACATTCAAGGTCAGGCCCTGAGCACCATGATCTAGCTGTAGGTGTCCTGTTCGCTGCAGGGGAGTTGGACTAGATGGCCTTTCATTTCAAACAATTCTACTATTCTCTGATAACCCGAATTTGCAATGTATGGGCTGACAACAAGTGACTTTTAGCCTTGACTTTGAGATCAGTACAGTCTGATTAAGTACAGGAAGCCAAACAAAAGATATTCCAGTATTGTCCCTCCTTATACTTACATTTCAGACAATAACTAAAGGCTGAGAGTAAACATAACATCCTACTACATGAGAACAATTCTTTGTGAAATTACAGATTTGTAGCAGCTATATTTCTGTCAAGAAAAGAATAGACAAGGATTGCATTCTTTTAGAGTAACCAGATGAATTAGTGTTTTTATTTTCTGTTTCCTTGACAGCAGGAAAGGAACGGATTGTGCTGTTATAGCACATATGTATAAACTATATCCAAGAACATACTGTTCTCATCTAGTGTAACTGTCTGTGCTGATTTTTTTCTGGAATAAATAGTTTGGCTAAGGTTTTACTCTCTTATTAGCAAAAATTTATAATGGAGATCTGAGCTATGTTCATCTTTCTTTGTTCATGTACCAGTGTAGCTCTTAAAAGGTGGATTTTTCTATACCAAGGAAGAAACATGACTGCATCCAGTGTCAACTTATCGTGTGTAGGAAGGATGCTTTCTTCTTGCATCCCTAAGAAGCCAGATAGGACAATAACAATCTATTTTAATTCATTTAGATTACAATCACAATAAATATGCAAAAAATGCAGCATAAAATGTACACAGAAATTAATTTAAATGCACATAATTCCCTTGAATATTGGTAATATTTATCACTGAATTTCTTGGCTAATGCAGTTTCACTTGACATATCTAAGCTCCAATGATCTTTAATTCATATGATTTTGACTGAAGATCAGAAATAAATTCTCCTTAAGAAGTTTGAGAAAAACTAACTTGGCATTTATTCTCTTAGTACCTACTCTTTCAAACACTGCAGGTAAGATTTTCATGCTTCCCTTCTATTCTCAAGGAATATTGTTTCCCTAAATAATTTCACTTTCTGCCTTTCCTTATTTACAATTATATCTATAATTTATAGTGTGATATTTTACCCAGCTATTTCTACATTCAACATAAATTCTTAATTCTGATAATCTAGTAAAAATAGAACACTTCTGCACCTATCTCCTCATATTAAACCAGATGCCATGAACGAAGAATCTGACAGCGACAGAGCAAAGTTTTGCAGCGCAGGCTTAGTTTGGTGGATTCTACTGAAAATTAAATAACTACTGATGAATTTGAGATTGAGTACAAAAGCTGTCCTTCCACATCACTATTATTTCAATACAATACACTCAGCACTTTCTAACTGCTTTAGCTAATGTGGATATCAATGAGGCAGTACTCATTAGGCATGATTTTCACCTCAAGATGTCTCTGCCCTTCAAAGTTTGAAGTTCTAGAAAGAGAATTATCCATGCATAGAACCGTAAGACCATTTATTTTCATAAGAATTGCTTTGCATAAACAATCAGGTTGTTCTGGTTTCTCCTTTTTGTGTCCTGTATCTACTGTGAACCTATTTAAAGTGAATTCGGGAAAGATACTACGGGGTTTCTTTTGTTGTTTTAATACACATTCTTCTTTCATTCACTTGTCACATATCCATCACAAGAAAATAAAGAGAAAACTCAGTCTAGACCAAAATTCTTCTTCCTGAACCTGTGTCAAGATTGTGACCTTAAATATTTTTTCTACATATTCAATTCTGAGGCACTACACTGGGCTGTTGTAGACTGTTTGCATTTTCAGGGAAGTATTAAGAAGATGGCCAGGGAAATTCACCAGCTGCTTTGGTGCAGTCAGTAGGAAAAATGGCAATATTAGATGCTGAAGGGCTTTCCCGATTCATCCGACGGGATATCCTTAGAGGTCAAAGAAGCTTTTGCTGAGCTGTTTCTTGAGTTTGCAATAGAAAATCACCTAATTTGCAAGCTTTTAGAAACACAGCTCAGCTAAATCAACCAAATGGCTCTTTTTTACTACACAGCCAATTCCTTTATTCCTGCTGCAAAACACTTGCAAATGGTACAAAGCCCTTCTCACTGTTGCTCAGTATTTACCACCACATTCTCCATCTGATCAGAAACAGATGTTATGGATCTTCTACTCCTTTAAACATCAATCTTTTGGTTAATAATGCACTTCTCTCTTTTGCTCTTTCTTATATACCAGTGAAGAAAGTACAACCTAACATCTCCACATATTACGTGTGTTATACGAACACACTGTAATTGATTTCTGAATAAGGAGAATATTTTGCAGTAAAATATCATGAAATTCTATCCAGTAAGACAAACAGGAGGGTTTCTATTATCTGTCAAAAAAGAAAGAAAAAAGGGTTTTTACTTTCAATATGTAAGTAGAATGGTTTCCCTGTATAAATTTTATTTTTAGCAAAATGTTTACACATTGGTCTCATCACATGAGTGATGTTTTGGCAGAATATAAGCTGTAAATTTCATCCCTTCCATTCTTATTATGAGCTTTTGAATATCGAGGGATTCCAAATTATAGAGATTTTATCATATTATTGGATTACTTATTCCAGTGATTATCAATAATTGTTCTCTCTGAAGTAAATGGTGCATTTTTTCAATTTGGGTTTGTCTACCACTTGCTATCAGCTGTTCTTTTTGTATCTCTAATTTCTATGCTATAGTTTCATTGACTGTCAAGTATTTTTTAAGTTTTGTTTTTTTCACCCTCTGTACTCTGACCAGAAAGTGCCCTTATACTAAATATCTCCAGTTAATGTACTCTTTCACTGAAGTCTTTTTAGTCAGTTAATTGTCATGCTTTTTTCCTTCTCTAGTTTTCCGAATTATTTTACAAAATATTTACAAACTCCCCAATGCTTTACAAACTTTTCAAGGAATCTTCTACCACTCACCCCCTAAGAATATATTTGCAGTCAAATAAACAAATGTCATTTTTTCTTACAACCAAGTTCTACTTCTCTAAAGCCTCCAGAACAGACCTGCACTAAAACATCTGCCATTTTTGGAAAATAATCTGTTTTTTCTTCTAAGCTTAATCACAGGTAAGACAGGAGGGGCTGCATGTCAGATGCATGACAGTCATTTAATTCCTCGCTTTTAACACCGTGGCTGGGTGATCTCCATATCTGACCAGATGACTTTTGTTGTTTTCTGAGTCAGGAGTGTGGTACACTCCACGCAAGCTTTGCACCACTGCTGAGACCCAACGAGGAAGAATTCCAGGAATCTCATTTTATAATGACTAGCATGCAATAGCAAGAATTTTTATCTGGTGTAAAGTTTTATCTAGTTTTAAGTTCCTGAATGATCATTAGCATCTGTCTGCATGCAAACACTTCCAACACTTCCTCTATAGGCAGATTAGTTTTATTCTACTTTTTACTTGTGAGTCAGACTAACAGTTCTGAACCTAACCCACAAAGAAAACTAGCAGAAAATGCACCACCTACTTACTGTTTTATTGTGTAGGTGAAACAGATTAGAACTGTCTACAGTTCCATGCCATCTATAAATGAGGAAAACCATGCTGTTTTTCCACAAGAAGAAATAGGTCCCTATTAGCAGCTGAGAATAGGGAAAAGAGTCCGACATGTTTATTCTTCCCCTGACTGCATGGGATGTCAGCACGATGGGCCTGGTGAGTTGCGCTTATCTGTGATGTGTAAACCATTTTAAAATGAATAGGAAAGAAGTTCACAGTTTTAGCAGAATTAACCTGATGGAATTTTACTGAAAGCATTTCATACTTACTACAAAATCATAGATAATATTACATAAACTGACAAAGAGCAGTCTTTTTGTATGCAGACCGATATAGCCTAGCACAGCTGATGGCCACACCTTTCTTAAAGCCACTCTTCACGTTCTTTCTGCAGGTATTAAGTATGATGTATAGATTTCTTGTCCTTTGAAACTTTCTCTGACTTTTAATCCATCAGTTGCACTAGAAGCTGCTGATGGTATCTCAGTGAGCACCCACTGTCCACTAAAGTCACAATTCCAGTGATACAAGTTACAAAAAGGAAGGAAAGAAGAGCACCAAGAAGGATTGTGGTAAACGAAAATAACACAGATCTTGAACTGGATCAACATCCACCTTTACATAGTTTTCAGGAGGGCCTAGTTGTGTACAAGCTTCCTTCCCATCTACTGTATGAGGAAATTAAATTGCCTTTAGTGAGGTGGAAAACATGAAATTAGTTAATAATATAAGAAGCAATTTAATTATAATTCCTTAGATATTAGAAATCTAAAGTCATAGTTTATTTATGGATGTGTATATTGGGCTATTCTCAAGACTCAGAGAGCTCCTAAATATTCAGTAAAAAAAACCTCATGATCCAAGAACCTTTATAAAATTTCAGCACCAATTATATTGTTATATTCATTTAAAAGAAATTTCAATTTTAAAATTTATTTCTTGCATTAAGACTAGTTGAATATTTGTAAACAAATTATTATATAAACATAAATAGTTGAGAACAAGTTTTGAAAATAAATGAGAGCCAATGATCTCATGATTTACAAAAAAAAAGACCACCATAATATAAGCCCCTGAACATCTCTGTTCATGTTCAAGAGATCATCCATCTTCTGCTTTTTTTTTTTTCCCCCAGCGTTATCAGTACAGAACATGTTTGTAATGCAGACCACTCTTCTGCTAACAATAGATGGTCACTGATTATACTTACTGTAGCTTTACTGAGAGCCTGGCATTCCCAATATGGTCATTATTAGACTGTCAGAAGTAAGATTTGAGATGATGAATGAGTGGTAAATAATGTGTTCACTTGCATGACAATGATATTCTTTTGCAATTACAAACTCAACTTCTCATTTTTACTTCAAGAACACTAGCTTCAGAGAAACAGCACAAAAAGATGAGAAATGGCTGGTTTGCTTAAACGGGAGTCCTTCCATGTTGCTTTGCAAAGAACCCAGTTTAACCCATGACAGATAACTAACTACATTGCCAGGTGTTCTTGTTAAAATCCTCTATTTACCCAGGAAGGTCGAAAATCTTTCAGAGGGATTATATATTGACAAACACATGTTCCTTCCACTTCAACGCATACCACCCTAAAAGAAGGGTCCTGGATTCCCAAAGCCTTATGCGCTTTTCACTGCTAAAAAAAGCTCCAATTTCCTAATGATTTTATAAATAAATTGATCATATTGATATAACTACACAAATTATTGTTACTTTGATGGGTTATATGTATATACATGCAAGGATGAAACTGTACACCTTGGCAACTGACAAAATAGGAAATTCTCCAATAAATTAGATAAATCTTAGAGGGCCTATTCAACTTTGTCTATGGACATTCAGTTACTGAGCGAACTGATTTTTTAACAAGAATTGCTAACATCCTATTTTAGATTAGATATTAATAATGGCAGAGTGGCCAATGTATATGTATTTTAGTTTCAAATACTTTCAGTGATCTGGAGAATTGTCCAAGAATGTTTTTAAATGAATTGAATATGTCAGATATATATATACAAAATCTTTAAAAGCTTTCGGGTATTTTTAATGTATAAACTGGTTGTACATCCTAATTTTTATTTAAATGGAAACAAAAATGTGTAAGTATTTACACTGCCTATTGAATGTTTTTCTCTCGTTATATGTCATTACAATAAACCATTTCTTTGATATTTTTATTACAACTACTACTGTTCAGGCTGCCCCGCTGCACTGAAATTGTACACGATCCTTTATACAATCTACTATTATAAAAAAATGTGCAAATAATATAAAGTGATGGTGTCAAAACCAAGAATTAGAGGAGCCCAGTAAAACATGCTACTGCTGCACAACACTACAAACAGCTGAACATCAGCTCAGTAAAGACAGAACATACATGAGTGATTAGTGCACAGGAATGCACAAGGAACTCTTTGGTGACCATTACATATCATGAAATTAGAGGAATCCTCTTCTAGTTTGTATTCTGGTTTGAGTTGATTTAACTCTTGTAGACAAAGAAACAAGCACATCTGTCTGGATGTGGTGCTCAGAGTCATGATTTAGCGGTGGGCTGTTATAGTTAGGGCAGTACGGTTAGGTAAAGGGTGGACTTGATGATCTTGAAGGTCTTTTCCAAACTGAGCAATTCTATGATTCTAAGATGAATGGCAAAATTGTGTATTGTAATTTTCAGTGTGACATATTTTATGGAATAAGAGTTAAAAAAGATGAGCTAATGATACATAAACTGTCCCTTGCTTAATACAAAATAGAGAGAATGAAGCATTGTTCAATCATTAAGACAGATCTTTTGATGTAAACAGATAAACTTGAATGACTAGATTGCAAAAACCACTTCAGTAGACTTTAGAAAAATGTGAATGTTGATGGATAAAACAAACAGTAGCCGCAAGTTGCTACTTAGTCTTTTGATGTATATCCACTGTCTTGTTTTGCAGACTTTCTAAGTTCAGCTCTGTAGGAGTGGGTTCTAATGAGTAGAGTCATTAGCAACAAATCTCAGGCAATAAGATCAAGACAGCACCAGCATTTCTACTCATTGCTCAAACCCTTCTGGGTGTTATACTTGAAAAGAACAAAGATAGACAAGGTCAAACCTGAACATAAAGTGCCTTGTGAAATGTTATTTGTACGCAGTATATTTCCCATTAATCTATTTCAAATGCCTACTACATCGATGTATTAATGCAATGTCTTGTTTGTGGCGTTCAGTCATTTTCTCCTTTTTGCACACTACAAAGCTCAAAAAAAAAAAAAATAGCAGCAGAGAGAAAAAAGTCCAAGTCATATATATAGCCAGCTACCACAGAAAATCAAAACATCTTTTTTCATCAGATTAACTAAAAATATTTATTAATTAATATATTGGAAACATTTACTGCAATTTCATTAACTATTCAGTCCCTCCAGTTTTGACTCATAAGAACAGCACGTCATCTTCCTTTCTCCTTCTGGTTTTCATTTGCCCTCACAGAAAGCATTTTTGCAGCACACATTTTAGACTTCTGTTACCTTGTTTACGTTTTCCACAAACCTATCTTAAATTCTCTGAAGGTTAAAGAATCACTTTGGTAGAAGAGGACTAATTTATTTTATTTCCATGAATATCCTCAAATCTGTCACAGGAAGAGACGAGGAGAGTATTGCAGCAACAGCTTCTAAACCAGTCGATTCCACCTACAGGTACTCTGAAGCGAAAAGCTTCTCCTGGGTAACATGACCTGTCAAGCAGAGATGTGAACTGCAAGCAACAATTCCCTTTACCAGAAGAGTTATATTCAATTCCCATTTTCTCCATTTAAATTCTTCACATTTTCTCCAGTAGTTCTTCAGTATTCCACATCCCTTTTCAATTAATGTGTACAGAGCTAAATAAGTAATAAAAAGACAGTTATCTTGGACTCTACCCTGTGTTTTCTGTTGTTAACTATTGGGCTTCCCAAGGCTGTGTGTCTCAGGGCATCTAGGCCTCAGCAATGTACTATTTCAGGACACCCCCATTTTGAAAACATTTGCTTTTGTGCCATATTTCTTTACCAAAAAAAAAAAAAAAAACCTGTTCCATTTAAAGGTATTATACATAGAAATTGTTGGTATGTGGCCACGTAAGAGATATTATGCCTGGCATCCACAACTCAACTCTCTGTAATGCTGAGGCAGTGTTCAAAATGATGAGAATGAGAAGACATGGGGAAGGCTTCTCCTCACACCCCGTAGCCCTAAATTAACATTGTCAGGACATCTAACATTGAACATTGCTTGGAATAAGTATACAGCTCTTCAAAAAAATTAATTCCCAGTTATTTTTCTGAAATTCTCAGAATCTCCCTCCAACTCTCAAAGCCTAAGGAAGGAAACACTTAGCTTTCAACCAAAATTACTATAGACAAAACTAGAGGAAATAGTGCAGTTGAAGAGATTTTGCTCTTTTGCCTGTTCCCAGTGATGTCTACTCTTAGATTATCTATTGTCAGTTACTCTTAGAGATAGCAAGAGATTTTGTGTTCAAGTTTATATTTATATAACATAACTGCACATTTCTATAGATTATCAGACTTTCATCATCTTTGCTTTCATACAAGGTTGTAGATTGAATGTGATACTGTAGATGTGATTCCACTGGTGAACAAAAAAGGTCTGAGAATATTTAGCATAAGTAAAAATGACAATCTGGGGTACTATGATATAAAATGAAACAGCAGATGTTGGGAAAAACATGAAATTGTTTCAGAAAAGACTGAAAACCTTCTATTAAGCTATTTAAAAATAAAACAAGCAAACAAAAACAGATGGGATATTTCAATTATCTTTTAAAATTCTACTTTAAAAAAATCTCCAGTAAAAAAAAAAACCAAGTGTGATTTAGCTATCCGATGAGGCAATATGTTTGATATGGCATTTTTTAATCTTGCTACTAACCTTGTCTATTCTGAAGTGCTTAGTCTATTCTTATGAATGTTGTCTGGTTGGACTTCATAGTTTTAACACCAAATTTCAAGTCTATTCAACATGTGCTAACCATCTAGTCATTGACCTTCAATTTTAAAAGTTGAAAAAACAAGTTTCTGAAGTCAACAAGACTTTTGAATGCATGCAGTTAAGTGTAGTTCACGGAAGGACTACTTAAAAAAGACAAGAACTAGAGCGTACACCCAAAAGGTGAGGATTAGGATAGTTATATAAAATAATTCAGTTGCTGAGACTCCAGAGTACCAGTTTGTGTTGCAATTCATGAAAACATGAGAAGCAAAATTTTCAGTGAAGAAACAAAACAGCAAACTGCAGTGAATTCCAAACCTAACCACAAAAACTCTTCAATCAGATTTTTCAGGTGTGTTCATCACTTTACCAATAACTAGGTGATACCCCTGGAAGGGTGTTTGTAAACAGATTCCCACAAGCTGCCTTGATTTGTTAGTGTAACTCCCTTTTAGCCCTTTAAAATTTTATTTCACACCTACCCTCATGCAATATTTAAACCCTTTCCACCATATATTACACTGCCACCATCACTTCAGGCCATGATTTACAGGGCTTGGCTTCAAACTGAAGTGTACTGCATGCACAAGAAAGGACTTTACTGCACATATTCAAGGTCCTCACAGTTTACAGTCAAAAAGTCCTGTTTTATTACTTTTAAAATCAGAGAGATTTTGGTCACTTATTTTCTTTCTAAATTTACCTAAGTTAGCAGCATGACAAATCCCTAAAAATATAAAGATCACATTTCTGTCCAAAACAGGATGTTTTGTCTAATCTTGTCTCTTTGAATTGTAAACAAAGGTAACTTTAAGGAAGAAAGAAAAAGAAAAAAATACACAAGAGCTGCTGGGGAACAGAAGCAGCAGAAAACCGGGATATGGTAGAGACGACAGAAGCGTCGACTAAGGAGGGAGAAAGGAATCAGGAAGGATTATGTTCAGTTGATGTTATTCAGTGCTAAGGAGAGGAGACATTTCAGACAGAACACTTTAAAATATCAGACTTTACAACTTTGATTAAAACTGTTTTCAGTGAAATTGTTCTGTTTCTCAGAACATCTGCAAAACAGTAGAAATATGAATAGAATTTCTAAAACAGATCTTGTAATATTAGTCACTTTATCTGCCATCTGTTGGGAGCTGCAACTGCCACTTCATTTAGTTTTCTAAAAGCTGACCTTAAAATAACTTACTGTAGAATAATACTATTTTCACACTTGCTGTAAGGAACAGGCACCTGACCTTCTTTGAGTTAGGACTTAAAATTGCCTGCAAAATATCAAAATGTAGTTAATAAAGACATACTAGCTTATTCAACTGATGAATAAAGTGGGAGAGACCTTTCATATCCCATTAATTTCACTATGCAAACCCTTTTCTGAAGGGAAATAAACACCCAGCCTATGAAGGAATCTTTGTGCTCATTATTTCTTTTATTGAAATAGACAAATTATTTTATTGAAATTGACAAAGAATTACACCACTTGCTGTTAATAGGATAAATTCACTAGGCACTCAATATGAGACACAAATATATATAATACCTGAGCTTCCATGGTACTGTATTGTAGTAATAACTAAATGTCATGAAAAATAACCAGATTTCTGATGCATAATCAAAACAAAACAAAAAAAGAGGGCTTAGAGAGAAATAATTTATTAGACAATTTTCTAGATAATTTGGAGGAAGAAAGGGAAAATGGAAAAAGTATATCTAATCTCAAGTCCACACATCATGGTTTGAATTCAAAAAAACCATGCTATCTTCTGAATTCCCTGAATTCAATATGAGAGCTGCAATTTGCTGTAGTCTGCCCAGATGCCATGGTTTTTAAATCATAGCACTACTAGAAAGCAATCATAAAGTTTAACCCAATATTAGTAAGATCCTCCAGAAAAAAGAAACAGCTTTATTAACTAAAAGCTTAATAGAATTAAGTTTTAATTAAGATGCACGTGCAAAGTATTTGTGAGATGTTTAGCAAATAGCAGCAGACTTGCATATTAGAGAAATGAGTGACCTCAGTAAATGTCTTGGTGCAGCATAAAGCTCCACAGATGTAGTATCTTTTCTTGCATGAATGCTCATAACTAACTGTGCCTGTTCCTCACATGGTTTTCACCTGAAACCCCGAATTACTTCTATAACAAACATTTCTATATCCTCATTCCATCATGGAAGGAAATTGCCCACAGATTTGCTCAAGGTTACATAGAAAAACAGGAACACTTCCATCTAATGAAAAGTTCATTTTGTCATATAAGTTGGAATTACTTAAAAGGAACTAATTTAAATGAAATTTTAACTCCAGCAAATGCACTGAAATAGACCTTCACAGGCAAGGCAAAGTAGCACATACACTGACTGTAAATAAAGTAACTTGTCAATAACAATATAGACATTCAGATACCAGATCTCGCTAGGAAGCCAATAAGAAAAACACTTAAGATAATGCTTCTGTCTGCTAACAACAACTAGCAAAGTGCTGCCTACCTCAACATCCAAGGCAAATAAGGCACCTACCCAAAATCAGGAAATAGTCTAGCAGACAGAAAAGCTTACTGTCTGCATAGACCCATGTTGCCTGATTGTTCATGGAACTATGCATCTTAGGCTTTTCAAATATCAGTACAATAAAAGAAGTGAGTGACTTTTCCAAAAATTAACTATTAATTATAAAAAATGATTGATTGTAAAAATTAATCAGACTTCCCTTGACCTGAAGCCAAGGCAAAACTGTAGAAAAAAAGCCAAGATATCCATTTTCTTACATTGATTTTGGAACAAGATATTTAATGAAGTAACATTGGTAAAAAGCCAGTGAATTCAAGCAAACACTGTGTTCCAGCATTTAAAAACAGAGGTAGTTAATTTTTCTCAAATGCAGTTTAGTTTTCCATAATGTGATTTCAGTTTTAGAATCATAGAATAATTCTGGTTGGAAGCAATCTCAGAAAGTCAAGTAGCCCAGTCTTCCACACAAAACAGTCAACACTGAATTCAGACCAATCTGCTTAAGACTTCTTGTTGCAAGGTCCTGGATAATTCCAGATAATATTCAAGTCCAAAGAAGATGTACAAGGTAGGAATTTCACCAACACACATCCTCAGGAATAGATTCTATTCCTAAATGTGTTTATTTTCCTGTCTGGAGAATTCAGTGGATAAGGAGAGTACGTTATGAAGTAAGGCTTCACAGTAAAATACACTGAAGTCATCAGGCTGTTCTCTTTTCTCCTGCTCCATTGGATTTATATATAAATTTTCTTAGTGCCATCCAGAGTCCTTTCCTGTGCCACTTCGCATTTCCTGTCTCCATGTCTTAGAAGTACGTAGAAGTACATGCATTAACAGATGTCATGGATACTGCAGCTACATTATCTACATGTGCACAAGTGTATAGCACTTACAGCGCCTCAACACGAGTTTGTACTGCTGTGCTCCATCTGGAGGTTCTTAACAAAGTGATCCTTTCAGAAACAGTAATGTAACCCTTTTTCAGCCTGGTTTCCACTCCCCATTTTGGAAAGAGCTGTAATTTCTCTTTCAAATTCAAAAGGAAGAAAGTAACTTTGAAGAGTCTCTATCCCCAGCTGTGATGTGAGAATAGAATGCTTCCCAGCTAACAGGAACCCAAACATAAAGGCAGCAGTTGTGAAAGAAATTGCATGTATAAAAAAACAAAAATCACATTCCGAGTTGAAACAGAAAGAAAGCCTCTCTCCAGTGATGGAAGGTGATATCCACTGTTTAAGGTGACTTTGGGCAAAAGTTCCAAGAAAAAAAAAACATCCAGGTACAAATATTTACTATTTGCTTCTACATTATGATGATAACAAAGATAAAACCCACAACAATACACAACATCCAGCTTCTACATTTATTAGTGCCTACTTAATTTCTAGGCTAGATTTTCCACAACTGGATTATTGCTGTGATCCTCTGCAGCACAGGAATTGAAGTTGTCCCTGGATGATAAACTGCACTAATGCTTTTACTTTCCTTTGACAAATTTGTGTCTCCATAAACGTGCCTAGTTTTGCCTTTCCTTACATGAAGTATAGCAGTATTATTTTCATATTGACTTAAGTCAAGGACCATTTTCCACTGCCCTCAGGCTGATTGCTTTCCATCATTTCTTAATAATCTCTTTTCCTAAAGAGCTGGTTTCTCTCTTAGAATATGCACCTTGCCATTATATGCTATACGCTTTTAAATTGTCACATGAGAGTCCTGTATTCTTCAATTCAGTTTCTTCTACTTAAGTTTTACTTCCATAAAATTCTTTGTTCCTGGTTTGTGCATTGGGTTACCTTTGTGTTTGCTTATATGCATGGGCTTGGGGAAAAAAAAAAAAAAACAGACAAAACATTCCTGGGAAAATCCCTGACCCAATTCCTACTTTTATTTTCACCTCAGCTTGGTTTCTGTTATTCATTTTTATCCCCGGACGTTTGGAGTATATTTCAGAGAAGTAGCAGAAGTGCTTTTGATAGGGAGCATGTCCTTTTGAAAATGAATCAGAATGTACAAATTCATATGGTTTTCCTCCTCAAGAGCAGATGTTAAGGGAACATAGGTTAAGCTTTAGATCCAAACTAGTCTCTGCAGGACTATAATTTACAATGATAAACAGACAAATGGAGATGCAAACCAACAAGGGCATCCCAGATTTGTCATGCCTTCTGTTCTGGCTGAGACGCACACGACTCTGTCACTTGCAGATACACTTTGCTATCATGGTAGTCAAAAACAACACAGAAATATCACTTGATTAAAAGACTGTTAATCTTATCTAAAGCTGTAGACAGACAGTTTGATGGAGATTTAATTTTTTAGATATTCTGGGTAGACAGAAGCATACTGTACAATAATGTAATTTTTCCACTAAGAAGCAAGCATATCTGAAGAATCCATAGATATCACACAAATCCACAAATGAACAAAAGCTTACATAAATGCTCTGTAAGACTGACATAATCTTTAATTAGTTATGAAGAGAATGCTGATTTTTTTCATTGTCTTTGAAAATAGGAAAAAAAAATGAAAAGGATCTGTTCTTGCCTGCAGTCACTGCTCAGTTCTGCTTGGTACCTTCAGCAGACTTGCAAAGTGTGCTGAACTGGGTCCACTAGCCAGCCTTGAAAAATTCCCACTCACTGCATTTTTTTTTAGGCAAATAAGTTATTATTAATTTTTCATTATCATAATTGATGTAGTATGGATTAATTAGTTTATTTGTGCACCTGAGCGGTGATATTTCTAAACTGAGGGAGAATACACACAGCATATCTCACTTCCAGATACTTTCTCTATTTAATGGCATCTGTCTCAGGATATGCATGCCATATTTGTCTTGGTTTCTGTAACTTATTTGACATGTCTTCAAGGAGATAAATTCTTACACAGAACAAGTCATTTTACTAAACAACAGAATTAGAGGTGAAAGGGCCAACTACAGCACAAAAGTAACCTAAAAAGGAACAGAATAAAAGAGTACTCATGATGTTTTAGTTCAGCCTATGCCTGTGCTGGATCTCCTTGTTGGAAAATATTGGGTGCACACCTGAAGCACTCAGTTTAACTTCATTTGAAATGAGCACATATTACATGAACCAAGACTGCTGGAATATGGGGTGTGAAACAAAGTGCTGTGAGTGAGGACAATCAGATTTGCTTCACAGATGCACTCTTGATCAAAACCAAAAAGTTAATACAAATGCAGTCAATATTTATGACTACTTTTTCTAACACCTGAAGTGAAAGAGTACAGAACCTCTGACCCTTCCCTTGCAGCTTTATCCCCAGTAGTTGTTCAAAAGCACATCAAAGCATAAGGGCTTCTACGCATGCTCTGTGTGTCTTCTAGAATTAGGTGTAAAAAGGGCGTTGTAGTGCTAACAAAAGAGTATTTTTGTAAATAAAAGAACATGGTAGCTGATTTTAATACCATACGGCCATAAGAGAATACAAATGTTTTCACTTACCATGACTTTTTGTCATGATTAATACAGAAATAAAGTCTTTTTTAAAATAAAATTGTATCTTGACAGAAATTTGTGCAGCAACTTATTCAATCCCAGGCATACATAGCCAAGTAATTCCTTTTAAAACTTATGGCAATTATTCCCTAGCAACTTCTTTAACATTTAGACCTTTTCCCTGACACATGCAACATAAATGCCATCCACTTTTTGCAAAGCATAAACAACCATGGAATTACTTTGCAAAAAGACTGCAATTATCATTTAATCATGCTTAATTGTATGGGTAATGTACCTTGAGCAAATGTAACAGAAACTGAGAAACAGATACTTGGTCACAGTTACAGAAACAGTATTAGATCTAACAGAATATTCTCTGCCACAACATGTTGTACTACTATTGCTCTCAGGGACATCTAACTGATTTTCATTCAGAAGCAACTCACACTATGTGAGTGTGTGTGGGGGGGGAATTAAGCTGCTTTCCAGCCTCTGCCTCCTGACACTCTCAGCAGAGACAGGGCCTGTTGTATACTGCCAGTCTGCAAGAACATAACAAAAAAGGTAGATATGTCATAAAAGTAGGAGCTAGGACAGCAATCTGAAGTCTCACATCTTCAGTTTCAAGAGTTTCATTGTTGCTTATACTTTAGCTCTCTTTAAACTCACTGAAGATCTATCGTTACCTTTTCCTTCGGTGTCTTTGGCACCAGGTACACCGCCTAACACACACAGCTGGTAAAAAAAGTTCTCTTCTAAAGGCTTTACAAACAAGATATCCCGTGCTTTCTGTGCTGCTGCTGTAGAATATCTTTCTCACAGCACTCAGCTCTTCTTCACCAAAATATGCAATTTGACAATCTGAGAATCAAGACTTATAGTTTGAAGCTGTTAAGGTATTAAAGAATTTGTTTCCATAGGGCCAAGTGCTCAGGGCAGGCTTGAAAATGTTAAATAGGACTACAGATTCATTTTCAGATGCTTGGTGAAAACACAGTCAGCAGCAATGTGCAGTCCTCTTACCAGTCACTAAATTACTCACCTTGTAGAACAAGCATTAGTACAATTTTTCTTTTCCTTACTCTTTTTTCTCACCTGTGACACGCTAGCTAAGCCCTAAAGCTAAATCCTTACTGATATTTGTAAAGAATTTACTATAAAAACTACACAGTTCCTACAACTGGTACCTAAGGCATCAGTTTAATGCTTTGATAATATGAATGTGGATCATCCCTCAGGAAAGATATGGTTAATGATCCTCTGATTTAATGTTGTCATATAACAATGACATATGGAAAGATCTTTGGCCAGATTACTACTACCCATTGTAAAACAAGTAATTTGCAACACTGGGAGTGAGGGAAAAAATAATATCCTATGTACCTCTGTTTTTAAAAAATCACCATATACTTCTGGCAAAAGTAATTCAACAGTTATTTGTTCAGCAGTACTAAGATAAGCTACCTTAATTTGCTCCTGATGAAGCCCAAGTCAAAGATGCACAATGGGCAAGATTTTATCCTCTTATTTTGGCCTTTCTACGAAAGGGATCAAGGATTCCCCCCAGCAGAAGCATTATGCACAGCTCCAGTTCTTGTGTTTACCAGCTACAATGCTATGCAAGAGTACAGTGATAAGGAAGATAAAATAGCAGATGTCAAGTTAAAAATTGCTTTCAACTCCAAGAACAGGCAGTTTGACAGTTCCACTGAAGTAAACAGAAGGGTTTCTAACGATCTCAGCATAATATTTGCTATTTAAATTTTGCTTGGCCAAGCTCTTCTGGTCTCAATATCACCAAAATAAATGGCAAAACATTATGAAAGTAGTCATATGAGAAGATCAAACATACATTTTTAATTACATTCTGTTTAGTGTCCTATGGCTCAAGAAAGAGGTTTTACAGCTAACGATTTAAATTCTATTTGGTACTATGCATAATCTGTTTTTATTTTCTTTTTTTGATCTTAGACCATTATTTACCTTACAAACATTTCATGCCTGCTTAGCATTCTCCAGAGTTGTGAATCATGCTGCTTTATCTTCCTCAGAGCTGTTCATTCCTTCTCTTTTATTGATGTTCTACCTCCTCAAGGCACCTGATCTCTGTCCCTTTATTGATGTCTCATTGCATGCCTTTTTCTCCATAGTCAAACAGGTTTCTTGAAGATTGCACAACACAGAGTCAAAGCAAGACATCTAAGAAATACTGAGAAAGACACAGGGCAGAGGTTACAGAGCACAGCTAAAAGCATGTTGGCCCTGGGGAGACTGGGAATGGCCTGGCAGACCGATTAGCATGTGGAGGGGAAACACAGAAAAGCAAAGAAGGAGCATATGTAAGATTAGGTTAAAATTCTTAGGAAGGAGAAAGAAAGCCAAGTATTGATAAACAGACTGCTGAAGGAAGACTGAAAATGTGGGACTCATTTGTTAATTAGTAATACTAATGCCTAGTACCTAAGATGCCCAAAAGTATTGTTAAACATTGAAAATGATCTAAATTCTGTTCACTTGAGCATTCTGAGTTATTTCACTTACAGCAATGTGTTATAGCCAGCCTACTAAAGCAAAGAGGTATGAGTCCCGTGAGAGGAGAAGCCCTTGCTGTTGACTGAAATTGTCACTCCACTAAGTGAGGCATCAGCATGACGCTGCTTCTTTTCTTCTGCATGATCCCCTCAGTTCAGATCTGACCTTTTACTGCTGGGCAAATTCCTGGGGAAATACAATCATCAGGCAAGCGTTAGGGCCTGGGCATATTTCAGCCTGTTAGACCCCTGTCTCAGTGCAAAGCCCTGTATAGCTGTAAAAGATAAGATATATTTCTGAAATGAGAAGGTCAGTTTCAATACAGTTTCGAAACTACCAGTTGAGTACTTAACTCACCACAGTCAGATTTTGGAAAATTTATCAACAGAGGTGCACAGACCTGATTCAGTCTCAGCAAGTCAGAAATTTTTCCATTAACCTCAACAGGCTTTAGAACAACACCTGAAGGATCTGCCAGCAAGACTACACTAGCAATCAGTCTACTGAGTTCCTTCTCTCTTGGCATCCAAGACTCCTTTTATGGGAAGATTCGACCAAGTGGGGCTGAGTGTCAGAGAAAAACTACAGTAACTAACAGCAGCTGAAGAAAGGCCCTTCTAGAGCACAGGGATGTGACAGCAGTGACAAGGATGTGACAGCAGCAGCTGATTCATAGCCATTGGATGGGACTGACGAGCAGCAGCTGGAACACAAGTTGGAGCACACAACACTGCTCCAAGTAAGCCTTCAGTGCAAGGAATGTGAAAATGAAGTTAGAGGCAGGTATAGCTCCACTGGTTGGAGAAATTTGCATGAGGTGACCTTTGAGTGAGATAACCTCATGATCAGACAACTCATTTCATGTTGCTGAGCTCAACAGTGGTCATTCCTACATTGTTACTTATATGTATAAAGCAAAAATCTGTCCAGTGAGATGTAATTACGGAAGTAGAATCAAACTACGTAAGTTGCTCTTGATGATAAGTAATTTGTAGTAACTTTTAAGAGAAAGTGTTTTCTCTGTGAGGTGATTTTACTTTATTTTTTGTTAAATATCTAGTTACAATGGATAATGTAAAGAAAAGTTAATTAATATTACCTTCTGACTGCTTGTGTTCAAATAGCCATCAGCAGGAGTAACTGAGCAGAAATACGTTTATCATTTACTGAGTAAAGAAGTCAGAACAGATTTGCCCAGAATCTCAGGCTGTTTAATTAATGGAGATCATTTTCATAAAAATGGCTTTTTTGTTCAATGTTAGGTGGTGTAGAAGGTGACGTATACGTCATGTGAAATGTTAATTATGTTCCTTTACTTACATACTTTAGTAATACAGAATCCAAACTGTGTTTATAAGATTTGAGCACTATACTACTCAAAAAATTAAAAACGTGTTCTGGTTGTGTCAGTACTAATGATGGGGACCATTAAATGGCAGATTAGTTTGTAGATATCATTATCACTCCACTTAACCTCGTTCTATCTCCTGTTTTATAAAGAACCGCTCAATCTTGTAGCAGATACTTCCTTTATGAAAATGATCTTTATGGAGTCATTTTTACTTCATCCACAACAATTACGGATCAATTTCAGGACTATCATATATTCTTTAGATCATCATAGATGGGTCAACTTAGAATAAATATATAAATAAATAATGCTCTTTTTGACCCTTAATGAGAGAAGTTGAAACATGTTACAGCGTAATATGTGTTTTATTCAATGAAACCAAATAGCTGTATAAATGGAAGAACCAATAAAGTTGAGGGTAAAATACCATGGAAACGCTTCTTACTGTACTGCAGCTGATTGCTAGGATTACTTTGCAAGGAAAACAACTTTCATGTCTATATTGTTCTATCAAATATTAAGTTATGTTACCACTAGGAGCAACTGGAGAATATAAATAATAGGAAATGTTTATTATGCCTCTTCTGATATCATTAGTTATTAAGCTATTGTTTCAGCAGTAACAATAAGCAATATGTATATTTTGATTCTCCAGTAATTTGCCTGAAATGAGGTTTCACAATAGTGTTTATATATTAGTCTGATCAAATGCTGCATTATCTTTCATGCTTCTTGGTGGTATTTATGTATTAAGCTTCTTTTTATTAAGTTTCTTGCTGAAATATGATGTATTACGTAAAGGCTCCCTGTAGTAAATTACATAGGCTTCTTGGTAATATCATTGCATTACCCTGCTCTGAGTGTTACTACATGCCTCATTAGCATAACATGAATTGCAATACCGATTTTAGTCTTCAGTTCTACAGTTCTTTATGCACATCTTTTTCTCCCCATAACTTTTCATTCCCATAGGCTAGGAGTTTAGGCTGATCACCAAAGAGGAAGGGGAAAAATCTTGTTCCAAGACAAACGAACATAACAGACTACGGTAAAAATATCCAAATGTTTTCTCAATGATTACAGCAAATAGGGCAATAGAATGAAGTCTCATGGCATAACTGTATCATCTTTAACTGCCCTGCACATTTAATGACAGGCAAAATGAAACACCCACTTATAACATAGTGCCACAAAAGAAAAGATTATGAAAACCAAGAACTTTCCTATGCATCTTGTTCAACTCACAAGGACACTTGAGTGAGGAGCAGTTCTTCTATGCCTTGGTATGGGTAAAACAGGAATTACAGGATGGAGTATAAGCCATATGAAGAACCCATTACAACAGAACCTTTCTGTTATACAACAGAGCTTGTACTGCTGCTGTCTAAGCATATTTTTTCCAGATCCATTTCTTGTTATGCTTTTATGGTCACATTGAGACACTTGGAACCTATGCTCCAACATTTTTAAATACAGAATTCCTATGTTGTTTCCACAGAGGGAAAGAAAATTACATCAAAAGATTTTGTATAAAAATATTCAGTTATATATTGCTCTGCTTAAAATGAAGTTGTTTTATTTTTGCTCTTTTAAAATAAGCTTCAAATGATTGACTAAGCCCAAGCGTGTGCATAGCACTGAGCACAGCGATTATATAAATAATTACAGATAACTTTCATCTCCAACCTTAAGATCCAATAGGCTCTTATACCTGCACTTCATCATTAGATTGAAACTTTGCCATTTACAATTCAAAATCTGAGACCATTCTTCTCTGAAATGGCTGAAGTTGTTATAGATATGACTGATCTTCACTGTCACTAACTTGCCTCTCTACAAAGTAGTTTGGATCAGATCAGACGTGATATCAATTTAAAGGGCTTTATAAAGATCCCTAAATGCAAATTTATCTTGTAGATGTAAAGGATCCCCAGGGCAAAAGAAAAAATATATATTTTCCAGGCACAGAGCCAGCATTTTTATAAAAGCTCAAATGAGTGTTCACACAAGAAACCTCCATAGCTTAGCAGGAGTTGCAATACCTTAGCAAGGATTTAATACATAGTTAGCCTTGTTTTGGAAATGCATTCTACTAAGTGTATTGTTCTTTATTAGTGATTTGAAGGACCTGAGCTTCTGAAGATTTCTTACAGGCTGAACCCAAAGTGCACAATGCAAGAGAATAACAGTTAACCTGTTTGCTTTGTGACAATATTATACCTCTCAAATGCAGCCTATTTCCAAGACAGAAACATTTGGTACCACCACTCATTAAATAAGGAGATATGAATATTTTGTTTACAAACTCCTGAAGTGTTATTCTAAATCAAAAAACTTCAGTGTTGAATTTAAGGTATGATCTCCTAGGAATTCATATACTAATCTTTGAAATAGGATCTTCTCTGTAAATAAATTACAATTCTAGTGTTTTCCTGGAGAAACTGAATTTTTGATTTATCATTGTTATCTCAATTCATACCACATAGCTGTAGGTCTCTTTAGGGTGATAATGTTTCCAGTAATACGAGGCTATAAATGTTTATATTTGTCTAAGTTCTAGCATTGGAAAGGGAGCTGAGCCAGCACAGAATTTGCTCTCACAGCCCCCTTGAGGCTGTATATCGCTTTCTAGTTGTCATTTAACCTCTCTTTAAGAACTCCCTGGATTTCTGTATTTAAATACCACAATTCCTGTAGTGGTGTATTCAGGAGATTTTCAGATTCAAAAGAATAAAGTGTGTATATATACAAGTATATACATACACACACGTAAAATAGTGCTGTGGATATGGCCCAGTCATAGCCACATGAAGCTGTACAAGACCTATTTCTATCTTGTATTTGCAGCACTAGTTCTATGATCATTCCTGCTTGGATAGGCTACCAAGTCAAATTCACACATTTGGTCAAGAACACAAAATGGAGCAAAATCCATCTGTTATTTAAATTAATTTAAATAGAATTATGACTACTTTAAGCAGGGCTGAGTTTAGTCCAAAATCCAGAAGCTATTTCTAATATATATATAGTCAAAAATATTTAATTTGATGGCGATTTTCATGTACTTAATTAAGAGAAAATATGCAGTGCGCATCATGATATAATAACAATCGCTTATTATCTGCATGCTACAGAAAGGCAGAAGGAAGAAAAAACACTGGAAAAAAAGATCTGAAAGAAGTAGTACTTACTGAGTCACTGATGTGTAAACAGTTGTGAGACTACTTGGTAGCATTAATTCGGCACTGTGCTAAGCCAACATTGCCTGGTATTCATCTCCTTGTATAAAAATATTCAGTTATATATTGCACTGCTTAAAAGGAAATGAGAACTTGCAATGCATGACTCGATACCACTTGGGATGTCTGAATATATCTGGAAAAACTTGGAGTATTTAAGTACTGTCCAAAACAAAAATACAAAAACATAAAGGCACGGAAATATTATAGTAGATGCTCACATATTTCTGTTTTCCCTCCACTGCTATTTCACTGCTTGCCATCTCTGAAAATAAAAAAGGAAGTGCAAATACTATTTATGGGCAAATCTAGATAAGCTGTTTTGCAGGATGGTGGTAGACAGCTACTGATGCAAAGAGCAGATAACAAAAGCTGGGGCATTTTGCATCATCCACCTATGCTCAGCACCCACAGAATCTCTCTCTTCATTTAGAGACGTCAGTACTCCTGCTCCTTTACCTTGTCCCCTTGGGACTATTATTAATGACTCAAAACATTTCTGTCATTTCATTAAAAAAATAAAATGGATATACAGGAACGCTCTGCTGCAGGATAAAATTTTGTTGCCTCTGTTAACTTCCTTTCAACAGGACTATTTGTTAGCACGTGGATACAAAAAAATATATATTTCCACCCCTTGTATTTAACATCAGTAGACTGTATGTCATGCACTATGATAAATTGTGCTCTCCTCTGAAGAATCAACTCAGAAATACGTTATAAAATTTTAGTTTCCTTGTTACCAGAAAGTTTTCATTCTGTTTATTTAACTGGCATAAGTCAGTAATGGTGGACTATATAGAAGTTTAAACCCAGAAAAAAAGTAATAAAAACATTTATGTTGTAAAAAAACCTCACAACAAACAACACAGTAATACAAGAAAATATATGACTGTGCCACTCAAGGCAATAGTGGATATTCAGTGGAGCTACAGTGGCAGAGGATCTATGAACAATTCACAGAAAACAAACGGAAACAATTGAAATATCACATCTGTCAGGAATTACTTAGGTTTAAATGAGCAACCATAGTGAAAGCATGACAGGTTTTGCAGGTAAGAGTATCCAAGAGAGCAGTGTGTCACTGGCCATGTGTTCATCCCCCAACCTAAATAGACAGGTTCATTTCCAGTTGGATTAGTGACAGTTGACTTTTGGCATGTACCCAAAGTGAGTCAAACTCCTACTTTGTTATCAGCAATGTCTTCCCATCACTCTGAAAGCCACAATCAAAAGGAAGAGCCAGACTGATTCATCGTTCTTTCAGTAACAGCAGGTTCAAAAATAGATGGAAATATTTCACTCTTCCAATTTCTTGCCTTAAAGAATTACTCTACAGTCTGAGCAAATACTAAGTAGAATGATAAACCCGCCATTAAAGGAAAAAAAAAAAAAAGAAAGTTATAGGCTAATAAATTCAATTTCTTCATTTAAATGAAAAAAATTGGCAGATTGAAAAATGCTTCTGACAATTCTGATCAACGGTACATTCACTTTACAAATTATCCTTTTGATAGCAAACATAAATAGTGTGTGAGATACTATAAATTGAAAAGATCAAATGTCATTAAGCTGTGCACTCAACAAGGCAACATCAGAAAAAAACAGTATGTGTATATGCCATCATACCAACACGCGACTTAAATTATACAGTGATGTAGTGGTAGTTTCTCACTTTTGACTACCACCAATTGTATTCGTGTTTGTCTCCAAGCATGAACTGATCTGCAAGATTTGATACCTAATTTACGCATCAAAAATCCCCAACCCCAGTAAAATCATAACCATGACATTAAAAAGAAAAGAATCTTAAAGATCAAAACAGTATTTTGGGCAAGGATGTGTAGTACATTACAATAGAATTCTGAGGTGGTTATCTTCAGCCTTCATTAAACGTGCTGAATAGCCTTCAAAGCTTAATTGGCATATTGTGATAAATGCTTACATTGTTAGTTACAGCAGCAATTATTTGAAATGTCAGCTCCTCCTGCTTTGCTACTGCAAACAGGCCTAAATAATAAAGGAACTGGTCTTAAAAATGCAAATTTTCTTTAAAATTGTTACAGATGAGCATTTGTTCATTGCCAGAGCTTTGACTGCATTTTATTAATGCTACATTTTGCTGCTATTACCTGAAACCTCATGCGCTACTGGTGACAGTATTTGACAGTTTTATTGCTTATTTTAATCTTATTAAGATAGATATCAAGTTGCTGTCTATTAAAAAATTCCTGTGTATTTATTAACTTCTCAGTTTGACCAAGCTTATTCAGCTCCTCACAGTTCATTTTAAAAGAAAACGAGAAAAGAATTTATTTCCATGAAAACTATATCAGAATAGTTAGTCTACTGGTAAGACTGAGGGTCAAAAGTCAGATTTCTTCTAGGGTTTTTCCAGGATACAACCCTTAGCAAGTTGCTTAATCTCTCTGTCCATCTCTGCAATTATCTTGTGTATTGGGCATGCTAATAACTTTACAGCCAGACGTTTTCAGTACCTTTATTTAAATGCAAATCCATGTTGTTGTCTCACACAATGCAGAGAACAAAGTATGTCATCATGATATTAAGAATTTCTTAGAGAACTGACACTGCTAGTCCAGTCACCTCCAACAGCTGTGTTACTGCATGTAGTCTATAGTGCCATAACAATCCCATTTCTTGGGAAGCGCCCTGACCTCAGAATTAAAAACTGTTCCTTCCAACAAAATGTGGGTAAATTGGCTAGACTGTACTTTTTCATAAAATGTGTGACTCCCACAGATTCTCAAGAAGGTAAATTGGACCACTCAAGATATGGGCTCCTGCTTTAGGTGGGGCTGGTGGATTTGGAAGAACTGTGCAACATATATAATTAATATTTGGTAATTATAGAACACAATAGAACTGTATAGATACTGCAGCTAGCCTTAACATCCTATTTCATCCCTGTCCTAATTCTGTTCTGACACAAATATTAATCAAGACATTTCAAGTGGAACTCGCTGGAAAAAAATGAAATTGCCTTATGTATCTTACCAACTGTGAAGTCAGTATTAACAACCACTTCTGTACTCACAGCACCAATTTAGGCTTATAGCCTGCTATTTATAGCCTTGTCTCACATAAGAAATCTTGATAAATACAGTGGACAAAACCAGAAGTTTTATTTATCTTAGATCAAGGAAGTTCAGCACTGTTATTCTAATTGGTGCTAAAATACAGTCCTCTATAAAAAACACAGCTGCGAAGCTGTGTTTGGATTAGCAGTTACCACATCCTGCAAAAATTCATACAAACTCTCTCATCAAGTATTACTGAGGAAAAAGGGGACAAAAAGGATACATCTTCTCTCAACCAAACTGGCATAAAACTAGAAGCAGCTTTAAGGACTGCAATTTTAACCAAGTAAAACACAAATGCTTAACACTAGTTAGCTAGTTATTCTTGTTAGAAATACTGTACAGGACCAGATTATAAATTAATGCCAATAATTCACTGAAGCATCTGTTCCTTTCTCTAGAGATCACTGCACAAATCTTAACTTGTACTGAGACTTACAGGCATCAGCTCGCTCCAGAAAGTGCAGTCTTCTCTCTGTCAGCTGTAACAGCAAGGCCTACAGTTTACTGTTCCATGTAATGCAAGAACAGACGTCATAAGAGTTTGAATGTGAAGGGAATGTGTGGGCTAGGTCAACCTAAAATAATGAGAATTGTCCTTTCTGAGTGTAAAAAATTTAGAAACACTGCCTTTTAAAGCTCCATTTTATTAACCTTTACCAGCTGCTGTGAAACTTGCACATGATGAGATTTTTGAACTTTGCTGTCAGCAGCTAAAGGGTAATGCTTGTAGTGATTGCTGTTTTGCAAAATGATAATTCTTATGTGTAAAAGGTCTTCTGTTAGATTTATTCTCAAACGATTGCCAAGTGGCACTGGGAGAAAAAAGCATGCTTGGGTGGTTGCATCACAGGGCAGTGTCAGGAGAGAGGTACAATTACTGACTTTCAGCCCTGTCTCCAGAAACGAGATCAGGGTTGGAAAATTGCTTCAGGTGAGAGGGTTGCTTCCACTTTTAGTTATGGTCAGTGCCCCGGAATATAGATGTGAGACCAACTGCTCCCAGCAGCCTACAGCCAAATCCCCACTGATGTCAACTGGGCAGACGAGCAAAGAGCTTAAGTTAAAACAAAATCTGTGTGAAGTAATTAAATTTGCAGTTACACAGTGAGAGCCAGACAGCACTAGGTTGAGTGAGACAAGGACAGACGTAAAGCTTAACCCTTCCACATCCTTACAAAGCTTCATAAAAGCTACCCTCTGAGGAATAATGAACCCCATCTGTCCCAGAAGGACAATCATTCATAACAGGGTCACTCCAGAATGAAGTTTTAAGAAACCTCAAACATTTCAGCAATACTAATTTTACAAACTGCAGGATGCTAAGGCGAACAATCAAATCCACACAGACAGAGCTACTGAGGTGAAAAGCACTAATCTTAGCTTTTCCCTTAAAGTTTTTTGCATGTATTGCGATGACCCTCTGAAGCCTTGTGATAAGAGAAGCTCCAGGGAAAATATCCATAAGAAGAAGTTATCACAACTAACTCTTTCCAGGATTTTTTTTGTAACAGGTTCAGGAATCACCAAGGGAGATGGGCTGGTGTTTGGCAGCTAGACAGAGCCGAGAAGCAGAAAGGGCAGAAGTCAGGCTTGCTGGTTGTTAAAAAAGAAGATTAAAAGGGAAAATTGTCTGAGCAGCCTCTTATAACTGAAACTGAGCAGCTAGAAGCTATCAGGGAGTGAAGAGGCCCAAGATGCAGGGTCAGTGATCTTCAAACAAGTATTGAACTTCAGCAAGAAAGAAGACCTGAGAGGCAGCAGCTGCAAGAACATTTTCACTGCCAAGTTGGCCACTGAGAGTGCTCCTTGCTGCATTTAGTTGCTTGAGAGAGACAGGTCCAATGACACACGTTTCACACAGCAGATTGCAAGGTCTCTAGCAGGAAAAAAGCCCAGGATATTCATTTTTTCCCCCAGATAAGGTTTTCAATATACTCTTCATCTTCAAAGAAATGATATACTTGGTTCCCTGATGGGCGCTCAGGAAATGTATGCCCACCTGTCCTCACCATCATCTGTAAGAATACTGATAACTTAAAAAAAAAAAAAATTAACAGCCTATTACCATCCAGAAAGAAATAACTTCTAGCAGAATATCCTAAAGCAAAAGGCTCGAAACAAACCAGGTGAGAAGCAACAAAACAGGTAGAAGAATGTGGACAACTATTGGCTGTTGACCAAAGAATTAGCACTGCCAGAAAAATAATTGTGGATCATTTCTGTTTCTCTTATATTGAGCCTCAGCACTAAAAAGCAGGAACAGATGATTCCATGTTCCCCAACAAAGTAGTAATACTAAAAGAAATGGCAATAACAGAAAAGTGTCAGTCAAACAGGCATACGGAGACAGCTTTTAGAACAGCTTTTTGGAACCTTGGAACGAGTTCAGAGGAGGGCGACTAAGATGACCAGAGGGCTGGAGCACCTCTCCTTTGAGGAAAGGTTGAGGGAACTGGGCTTGTTTAGTTTGGAGAAGAGAAGGTTCCAGGGAGACCTCATTGTGGCCTTCCAATACTTGAAGGGAGCATATAAACAGGAGGGGGAACGATGCGATAGGACAAGGGGGAATGGTTTTAAACTGAGACAGGGGAGATGTAGGTTAGATATTAGGAGGAAGTTTTTCACACAGAGGATGGTGACGCACTGGAACAAGTTGCCCAGGGGGGTTGTGGATACTCCATCCCTAGAGGCATTCAAGGCCAGGCTGGACGTGGCTCTGGGCAGCCTGGTCTAGTGGTTGGCGACCCTGCACTCAGCAGGGGGGTTCAGACTAGATGATCTTTGAGGTCCTTTTCAACCCAGGCCATTCTATGATTCTATGATTTTTTTTCTTCTAGTATTACTCATCTGTGGAATCATCATGTCATTCTTCAGCATGGATTCCTGGATTTAATCTATATCACAGCTACAGTAGATCTGTATTAAATAAATCTTTTTCCTATGTGTTTTGCAAAAGGGTTAATTCTTTCCATTATATATTCAAGTAAAACATATAAAACTTGATGTGTCCTTTTTAAGAGATGCTGAGAAAGGATGAGCTGTAGCTCAGGTTCTTTTCATGTGTGATACCTAGCTATAAATAACAAATCCGTAGATCCTCTCTTTCCCCCAAAACTGATGAGTTTATATAATCACTTTCACATGTAAAACCTTCTTTACGCTGTCTACTGGTGTCCTAGATAAAACAGACAATACCAGCCTGAAGTTACTTCTGTATAATTGCCTCTGCTGCAAACCAAAACTAAACGTGGATCCAGCATAGACACTCCACACTGGAACATGGCTAAAGAGGAAACTTGGATTTGTGGAACTTTGTCACTTCATTCCCTGCTTCATCATTCAACCAAAAGTATCACTTTTGTTTGTTCACTTTTTTTTAATGCAGCTATAGCTTTCTGCCAAAGGAAAATATCAAATACCAGAAGTCCTTACTCAAGGAAGCAAAGAAAAAAAAACCAACTTCAGAGCAGTTTAAAAGGTAGAGCGTCTACAGGAAGAGCGTGAGAGAACTGTACCACAGTTGTAAAAAAGAAGAAAAAAAAAAAAAAGGAAACTGGAGTCTGCATTAAGATTCTATAGAGATGAGTATTATCTTTCCAGTCAGTAGAATTAGACACAGCTGACTTCACAACAGGGTGATGAACGTTTCTATCACTCAAGCTGCTGAATCTCATTCATGCTTTTTTTCTTAAACAGCAGATTCTGGTTGGATTTTAGGCCAATCCTACTGTCTCTCCGCTGCCTTATCTTCCTTATTGGTAAAACAGACGTAATCTTTTAAAAATACATTTGGGAAATGTTTTCAAATCTATGCAAATGCAAAGCGTCAGTAATTACTATAATTCTTATCTGTTTTAAAAAATATAAGTACCTATGTACCTATAACAGGTATTTCTGCCATGATGCAGAAAATTAAGACAGGCACATCACTCCTAAAAAAGGAAAGTACCTGGATGACATTTGTACACCTGCCTCAGAATTTTTCTGCACACAAATTGAATGTGAAAAGGCATTCTGCAGAAGCTCCTTGTCATTACAGGAAATAAAAATGCTCTAGACCAGTAGTGAAGATCTAAGATGAATGTGTTAATGTGTGTTTTTATTGTTGTACATATTTAAGAGTTATATACTGTAATCAAACCTTAGTATTTGACCACGTATTCTCATCACACTGTATACTTATTTAAAGTTATATCATTGATGTACAGATGAGTCCAATGATGCACTCTGAGCATTTATTTCTGGGGGATGTCAGTTTGTTGAATTGGTTGGTTATGCATTCTCCACTTAAAGATTCTGAAAAGAAGTAGGAAACATTTGTTTCTTCTACATGAAAATTAAAACGTACAAAATGGAAAATGCAATTACCTAATAGTATTACAGTGACAGTCATTGAATTCATTCAATTTCTCTTTATGCATTGATACTGTGCATCTAAATTATAGTCAGAGAGAAAGAGTAAAATGCATTTTTTGTGTGTAATCCCACAAAGTTAAATCCTTCCTAAGTGAAAATTTTGTCCACCCTTTTAAAAATGCAAACTGCCCTCCCCTCCCTCCTCCTCCCAGTACTAAGTTCAAAGTTTGAATCTGACCTCAAAACAAATACTTGCTTTACTGGCACTTGCAAAACATCTCTCACTTCTTTATTTTTTCATTTAACCTTGGTGACAGCTCCTTTTAAAAGGACTGTGTTCTACATTAATACAGTTTTCTATTCAGCTCAGAAGTGAATAATTTTGTAACAGCTTTACTTTGATTTGTTGTTCTAACCAGACTAAAGAACATAACTTTCCACTGATTTCCTACCAAACACACACAGGAACAGCAATAGCAAGATACATGAAACTAAACAGAATCATAGAATGACTTAGGTTGGAAGGGACCTCAAAGTCCACCTAGTTCCAACCCTCCACCATGGGTTAATTGCCACTCATCATTATCATGCTGCCCAGGGCCCCATGCAACCTGCCCTTGAATTATTCTTCCAACTCACACTCTTCAGTCTCGGTCATTCATTCTTAACAAAGATTAGTTTTAGATTACTTGATCTGCAGCTGTTGTGATCATTCATCACACGGTACCATATAGCTTCTCTTTATCATCACTGAGGTCTTACGGATGTTAAGATTCTATTACGCGTTTTCACTATTCCCACTACAGATATTTTGTTCTTAATTTTTTCCCACTATTACAACAAAGATGACATGACGCAAATATATATAGAGAGAATACAATGTGGAAGCTTTTTAGATATGACAAGAGGTATGCTGAAGATACCTAGTAGAAAGGTGCAGAAAGAAACTCCTTTAATCAAGCGAGAAAGGGTATTTAAACTGAAGAATGTTTTTATAGGAGGTGCTCATACTTGATAAACTTGAATTGGAAGCAGTACTAAAACACAGTTCTCCAAGGATCCCAGTAAAGTGACCTTAATATTCCAGTTCAGGCCATATTAACCTTAGAACAATAAGACATCTCTCAGGAGGCCAGAGAGGCTGAACACAGGAATATATAGGGGAGAGAGTTCAGCATGCAATTTTTTAGCAGACAAGTATTTCACTGTAAAGCATAAGAACTCTACAATTTATATTTAATTTTGGAGAGTAATTTAGAATCAATATATGTAACTGCCAGTGGTACCCAAAAGAACCTGTGCTATTCCAATATTAGTAGCTAAGAATTTGGGACAAGCAGAACAGAAAACGTTGTGTGAGACATAGTGATGAAGCTGAATGGATACCAGGATAGATTCATCCTACAAATTTAATCTTTCGCTTTTAAAGTTAGACAAGATATTCTGAGATACATGTTGCGTACTATACTGTCTTACTGTTTTATTTTTTCAACAGAGCAAGAGAATAATAAAAAGGGTGGAGTTTTTTTTTTTACGCCATCTAATTTAGATGACAAAGCAAAAAAATGAATATATGCAGCAGACAGATCTAGTGTAATAAGCAAAAAAACTAAGCTTACTGGTATTTAGAGAGAAAACACGAGGAGCTTGCAGAACTAACAGGAAGACAGCTGAACATCAGCAAATCAAAGATGGATTCATTGGTGAGGACAGGAAAGGCTGTAGTTAAATTTGATGATTAGAGAAGATAGAAAATAATTTTACACATTGTAACCTTTCCTCTTACAGATCTTCTCACTTGCATGTTCAAAGCAACTAAATTATAAGTGCAAAGATGGCAAGATTCACCTACTAAATCTATCCTTATTTGAGACCAAAACACAATGACATCATCTCAGGTGGAACATCAAAATACAGCAGTAGTTAAGTATAAGATAGACCATCTTCTTTGCTAAAGTGAAAACTATGGTGAAAATACTTTTATTTCCTTTATAGGCCAATCCAACAAGCATTTCAGTCACAAACTTCAAAAAATTAATTACATTGAATACATTCCTTGGACATGGTAGCATGACAAAGTGATTTGGAAACTAATTTTCCCAGTACTAAAGGAAAACACGTCTACCCAGTTTCAGAAAGACATCACAGGAGTGGCAACACTCAGATGAATTATGTGTTTCTAATGAAGTATTTTTCTTTGGCTCAAGCTTTAAAAAATAAGAAGCGTTTTCATTACTTACAATTAGATATTTCATGCATAATACACATCTTCATTTACACATAGGTTGCTCCAAAAGTAATGCCTCCCATTTATTTCCATGGAATCTACAACAGATAAAAAGAACAAAAGAACAGCACTCAATTCAGCAAATTCATAGCTACAAAACACTATTTTTCAACATGGACACCAACATTATCTATGCATTTTTGCCAGTGATGAATAAGAGCCTACCTGCTGCATTTGTACAAATCTGAAGCAGTGGAGATGATCCACTGTTGCTACTGCTGAAACACACCACCCACCAGCTCACTGTGTTTACATCTACTGCTTGGTGTCCATAAACATTCAGCAAGCATTGATGAATATCAACAGATGCCATTTTTTTCACATGGGGGAACTCGGTTGCACCCCTTTGCTTCATATGTGTCCTTCCATGTTAGACATCATTTTGTCAGACTGCCCCCTGCTGCAATCTGTCACACGGCAACAAACTGTAAAGGAATATTGTCAGGAAGATTCAACTTCTACTGCCATACCACCAACATTCACCTCTGCTATCGTGGGCCAACATCATAAGATAGGAGGCGTTACTTTTGGAGCACTCTCATACAAACAATTCCAAATTCAGCTCTCCACAGCAATTGATTTGGATTATATATGTGGTTTGCCACGCTCCTTTTTTCTGAACTTTTTCCACATACATATGAAAGAAATTTTCACAACTAAAAGAAAGACAAAATATGACACTTTATTACATAAGACATGATAGTTTGTTTTGTTACTGGGGCTTTGTCACACAGTGAAATCTTACGGGAAATTTCAACTATTCTTCTAAATTATTCCTATCAAAGTATTCCTATCAAAGCCACCAGAAGAAGAATGTATTTCCTTTATGTAAGTGAAACAGTAGTTGATCTCTTCAGAGATGAAAACCAGGCAGTCTTTAATTAGTGTTCACTTTGTAATCACTTTCATTCCTCTGTTGAGATCCAAACAAAATAAGATTTATTATCCAGGTTTAGCTTTGACAAGCCACATGTCATTTTCCTCTCTGTACAACACCACCTTGGGATTTAACCTATCAGCAGGCTGCTATTCCATCACTCTGAATCTGCTCCAACACCAGTTTTACCACAACGTGACTGCACTTGCTGCAGTCTTTAGAAAAAAAAAGAAAAGAGTCAGGTTCAGTGATTTCCTGCCAAACTTTCTTGAGTCTGACTATAGAGATAGGAGACTGAGATTTGAAAAGAAATAAAAATATTTTCAGTACTTGTTTTACAAGTGAACATGTAATTTAATTGTTAACTTGAGCATTCGTACACGGATACAAATGGCATAGGTAGTTCTCCCTTAAATACAATTGTTTTTTTCATGAGATTCACTTTCTATTAAAAAAATGAATAAATTACATCTCCCTCCAAGAAAAAAACACTTGGGGACCTAACACTGACTGTGGTGCAGAAGTCATTGTCAGCATTGTGAGCACACTCAGGAAATGTCTTCCTCTCATAAATTCCTGCCTAATTAGTGAACACTTGATGGCTACCATACATTCAGATGGAAGAAAACTGATAAGCAACATTACCATTTTTAAGTACAAAACATAATGAATTCTCCTCCAGAAAGCCTCATGAGAACTTGTTGATTTTTATGACAGCTCAATGGGAAAAGTCTACAGAAAAACTTGGCTCTCATTTCATTTTGGAAATGTCAAAATGTATTGTTTTTAAAAGGTTAGAATAATTTTTCGATTCAGTTTTATTGTGTTGATTCATGTTAATCCTCTGTACTATCTATTACTATAACAGAAATAAAACAACATTAGGATGGTATTAAGTCTATAAGACATTAATCGTTATTTAAACTACCTTATTTACTATACTTGGGTGTCTCGACTGCATATAATTTTAGATAATGAAGAGCACTTGGCACTTGAAAATTTTAAATTCAGTTCAAATTATTGAATAATCGCATTTGAATATATATGGGAAGAAATTTCTGAAACATTTCAGAAATAGTATTTAAATTGAATAAAATTAAGAAAGCAAAAGAACCCAAGGATGCACATTTTGCATATAAAGAAAGAAGCTTCAGAATGAATTGAAATTTATTATCTTTTTTTCACCAAAAGAACAAGCAGAAACAAAAACAAAAGCAAAATATAATTGAAGAATTTCCATCTGGACCTATTTTTTAATTGAATTTTCTCTTCTTTTTTTTTTGCTCAGCATACAGTTCCACAGCTCTAATCATCTACGTGATTGTTTGTCAGGATTTTTTTTTACCTGGATAACTGTCATTTTTCTAACATAAGGCATCTATAAGGAACAGGCAAGTTATAAAGGCTGAAACAAGTAATACTTATCTAGTATTTCCTTACTTCCATTAAGTACTTTCACACATCTGATTTTAGTCAACTAATGACTTGAACACAGTGCAGGAGAAACCAGGTCTGAAAAATAAGAATTGGAAACCTTACTGAAATCTGAGGAGACTGAAGAAAATGGGAATATTGCTATAAGAAGAAAAATAAGGAAAGAATAATTGTGTGTGGGAAGAGGGAACAGAAGGCATCAATCAAAGAATAACAGAAAGGCATGAGAATTAATGACTGCTTCTTAACAAATCTCTCCCTATTTATACTTGGCATTTGTGACTAGTTCTGTTGCTCCTGCTTTTTTCCCAGTCACATCCTCCTTTTCTGACTCAAAATCTTATATAAAGACTTGAAACTGCTATATTTTTGAGTTATTATTTGGTTTGGTTTGGTAGGCTTTTCTTGACCCCACAAATCGATATCCTCCAAACCAGCACAAATTCCTGTGTAGTGGCAAATACATGTTGATACAGTATGCACCATGCAGCAACCCTTCACATACAAGGAAATCACTGTCCTCAATCCTTCCAGCTAGCCACAGGCTCCACTGTCATTGCAACAGTATAGAAACGTTTCCCTATGTCTTGTAGATAGGAAAGACTAATGTAGGTGCACAGTGTGGCCATAACGTAGCCTGTCAGAATGCCAAAGGCTAATTTCCTTGTGAATTGTGCTATATAATTTGAGGCAGATGAGGATGCAAGCCAGTGACATCTGTCAGACCGTTCAGGTGAAGAAGGACATGTCAGAGGAAAAGGGTCTAGAGGATCAAAGCTAATGCTCTGACCTCTCCTCTCTGCTGTTTGGACTCAAGCTCTTAAAGTGCAATTTGATTAAATTTCAACATGAAACAACTTTATTTAAAAATATATACACCACTCTACTTTTGAATATTAGGTCCTTCTTATATGTATTCACAATTCAATTTTATTTCAGGTAGAAAATTACAATTTTTCAGCTTTACTTTTATTTTAATGCACAATGAAGTAGTGGCTGAAATATATATACATATAAAATCAGTTAAAAAGAACTAAATGATTAAGCATTACGTCAAAGTTAGTTTCCCAAAGACTTAGCCATTGTTATAACATTTGTAATAGAATTTAGGCAAATACAGTCCAGAATTATTCTATTACACATTTATGTGAGAAAAGACTCAAAGTATCATAGCTTATTCATTAAGTGGAAATTGAACTTGTGTCTAATAAATGGTGATGACAGTGACTAAACTGCTTGCAAGTTTGCATGAAACATCTGCATCTGCCTCTAGTTCAAACATGCAATGACTTTTAAAGATAGGGTGATTACCAACTCTAGAAAATATCCATCATCTTTAATGAAATCTCAAGACTCACAGCAAGAGTTTGTGTATATGAACTATGAAATAATTAAAAATTTGTTATCTAAATCCCAAGTCTCCTAAGGGAAGTCTTCATTAATTGTCATGCTATGATCATTCATACTTGTTGGCTTATTATACTCAGACACTGCTGATAAATCTAACTGGTTATTTTCTTAACAGAAATTTAGCATCTATGAAAATCTTCTGGCAACTTCCTTTTCTATATTTTTTTTTCCAAGATGTGGTAATTAAAAATTAGGGTGCCAAGGGTGCCAGTAAAGTTTGATTGAAATATCTGATAAACTACTAACTTCATGAAAATGAGCCTAACTAGCAGCCTTAACAGGACATCCTAGGAATGGAAGAAAGTAGCAGAAAGACACTTATTTTTGCTCCCCACTGCACCACAAAATACAGGAACAATATCTTCAAGCTCTCTTCTAAGTATCTATGTATGTATGCTAAAAATAATGCAGAAAAAAAAAAAGGTTCTGGTCCAAGTATTATTCCACCAGAATTCTATACACAGCCTTGAGTGGACCATTTCAGGACAAGTCCATCATGTGCAAAGGAAGAAAAACCAGAAAGGGCCTCTAAACCAAGTTTCAGGGATTCTCACTTCTACATTTTGGTTTTAGGCCTATATTGTAAAACACGCTGACACATGTCACCATGTTCAGTCTTGTAGGGATTGACCATTTTCTGATTTTCCTGGAAAAGTCAACTTACGTTTCCTAAAAAGGAAAATTAGTACAAAAAGTTCAATTCTTTTTTTTTTTCCCTCTTGAGAATCAAGCAAACACTACAAAGCAACTGGGTGCAGAAATATTTTTGGCTGCTTTTATCTGCATTGGGAACACATAAAAAGGTAAGAAAAACATCAAAGTCCTTCCTTTTTATTCCTGCAGTTTTACATTTTCTATGTATTACATTAAAACAATCACTGTTTCAAAGATATGAAGTCAGATATGTGAAAGTTTTTAAGAATTAAGAGTATACCAAAGAGTCATGAGAAAAAAGCGAAGGCAACAGTATGTCAGAAAAAGAACAAAGCTAACTGTGTCCAGTAGTAAGCTGAGAACGATTTTAGACAGGTATGATCATGTTCAGCTTTTTTTTTTTTGCTTTATTCTTGATGCTACCCGACCAACATAAGAGTGCATGTAACAAAATATGTTGGTTTCTAAATCTAAAATGCAAGGAAGGCTGAAACCATTTTCTAAGGCAAAAACACAGGCAGAACTGTAATGCCCGATATCAATTTATGTTTATAAACTAGAATACATCACACTACAGGAATCAAATTCCAACATGAAATCATGGAGGAGCAGCAGTGTCCCACATCTATGTTGCAATGTGCAGTCTGGATTGCACCAGTGTTCATCTGCAGATGACGATGATAACAGGCTCTGCAAGTGCATAAATACTTGTGCTGCTCAATGTATTAGCATGGCAGCATGGGAATTCACGTTTTACTGTTTGTTTTACAGTTATTTGCTTTGGTAAATTGGTATTTATATTTTTGTAAAGTGCATTAGTTAGCATAAGATGTGTAGGCACCAGTTCCACATTGTTAATGTTACGTAACAATATGCAAAACAATGGGCTGGCTCTGGTTAGCAAAGCTGCAAAAAAACCTTGGCTTTCTTGCATCTTTGTTAAAACACTAATTAAAATATCTGTTCGAAATAAACTGTTTTAAAGAGAAAGATTTAGAGTGCTGCTATTTTTACCAACTTAATTACATCCTTCTCGGTGAGGTAAAAGGATTGCAGGTAGAAAAACTTCAGATAGAAAATTATAATTAATAAGCTTCTCTTCTGAAATAGTAATAGGGATTCTGTCGTGCATCAAGAACAATACTTGGGGGTGCTGCAGAGATACAGTCATTCCCTCCCATGAAATATAAAAGGTCATGTAAGGAGAGGTGGGGAAATCAAACTGCCTTGAAAAATGCAAACCGTACCTGTTATGCAAGGATTCTGGCTAAGATCGTGAAAAATACCTTACACTGGAATTTCACTCTGTTATTACCCTCCACTATAAGTATAATTCAAACTATCTGAGTTCCCACAGAACACCTGAAGTGCTTTAGAATAAGGTTTTCATTATTTACTCGTCTAATGTATCCACAAAATGTGAATTTCAACACCAAATGTGTTGGCTTACGAGTACTCAAAATTTTCCACATCTGTGGAATGACAGACCTTTTAGAGTCTGTATTTCTTTCTACTCATAAATGTATTGGTTCTCTTTTTTCCTGCTCACCGTTGTGCAAGGTCCCAAGACAGCCAGTGTGTTCACTTCCAGAGAACCAACCTTGATGCATTTTTAACTTTTACTGTACTACAGTGCTAAGTACTTCTGTCTTTTTTGGCAATTCTAGAGCCTTCTTCTCTTCATTTCATCTCTCCCCTTCCACCTGTGCTGTTACTGTCAGCTCAAAGCAAGGATGAAGCAGCACTACCCGACACAGCATTACATGCTGCTGTAAGGAGGTACTCTAAGACCCCTTGACTGAGATTCAGCTCTTATTAACACCAGTGTTGAAACAAATGTGTTCCAACTGGTTTCACCTAGCAGGCTTAAAAAAAAAAAAAAGCTACCAGTTGACATAATGTCCAAACCTATTCTTATTTATCTTTCAGCTATTCATAATCCTTTATTTTGTAAGCGCAAATAATTTTCACAATGCTGCAGAAAAGAACAGATGACAATCTTATCAGCATGATCATTTTTCTACTGACATTTTTAGTAGCCACATTATTCTCTCCTTTCTCATCTTTTCTTATTCACCATCTCAGCTCCTTTCCTGCACAGCCCTTCTTGCACATTATTAGGAGCATTCTCATCTTTTTAAAGAAAAACATCACTTCATACTGTAGCACAATATACATTATTAATTTGTGATGACACTAGTCGTCTGGGAATAAAACACCCTGAAAGTATGTCATCGTTTCAAAAGGATGCAGTGATTTATTTGAGGTCAAATAGTAAGTGCTTACCCAGGAAAAACTCTAATGGCAAACAGCCCTTGACAATGAAACCTTCTGTCAATTAGTTATTCAGAATGCACCTGCTTCCAAAAAGTCCAACTCCCAACATACAAATACGTTTCTTTCAAATTTTGCTTTGTTACAATTCAATAGCCTGTTTACTTGATTTTGCAGTGGCTGCTCCTGGATTTCTCAAATGAATTTCAATGAATAATACTTAACAAATGTGTTTCATCTGTCAAAGACAGCATTTTAATTGTATTCCCTTTTTCAACTCTATACACAATTACTGCATTAAGCTTCAGAAAACAGATTTTTGTTATAAGTATTTGAAATGTTTTTTAAAAACAACTCAAAATAACAGTTTCAGAAGCATAGGAAATATCCTAGTATTTGGAAAGCTCATGGGGAGGTCTAAATGACACCAGCTCATAGCTCATATCCACTTCTACTGACTCATGAAGCATTTGAGTTTATGGAGAATCAAAATTGCCAACTCTGCTGTCTGTAAAGAAGCCACGAGGAAGCCACAGCCCTATTATCTTTCTTTTCATTTGGCACAGTGTTTTTAGGGGAAGTAGCATTGCAAGAGTGGGGAGGACTAATCTAAGGAAACTTATAGTTATCCGCAACAGACATGCGCATACATAACATCAAGGCCTTTCCCCACACATGCTCTACTGAAAAAAAAAAAAAAAAAGCAATCCTTAGTTCATCCTCATGCTTAGAATTGCAGAACCCTTTACTATGCATCAACATTCCTATACTACAGTTTCAAACAAAATTCTGTACAGAACTTTACACATATATTACTGGTTCCTTCTTCAGTAGTATAAATACTATGTATTTGTAATTAGAACGTATGCACGTCAGAAGAAGAGATAGAGACAATGCTCTTAAATGACATTTATTTTCTTTACTGTATCATTGAGGTTATATCTTGAAGAACTGAGGTATGCTTTAAACCTGATCTCTTTAAAAAGTTAATTCAAGGCATAGGAAAACAATCTGTACAGCTAGCCTTTCCGAGCTTGAATCTGGCTCCTCTGGAAGAGCTTAAAAGTGAAATTATAGTTGTTTCATGAGATGCTAAGTCAGTTCATGTGATCTTAGTCTTGCAATTAGATGCTGTTTCCATCCAGAACTCCAGCAAGGTCAGCAGAGATCCTTACAAGATGTGGTGTACTTCAATTTTTTATTTATTTTTTTTTTAACTAATAGGCAAAATATCATTTGGAATCTTCTGTCCTGTGGCACTCTGATAGCACAAACCCACCTCTTCTGGATACTGGAAAATTGTCCTCTCACTGGAGGATTCAGGAAAGTTTTCAGAGTTGCCAGAGGTGTTACAGGGTGCAGCTCCCAGCCAGTAACAAGGGGAATGCCAGACTTTCACTTGTCTTCTCTTTAGCTATTCAGATTTATTTATTTTTACAAATCAGAGAAACTCCATGAAAACTGACAGCCAGGGTACTTTCACAGGCCCAAAGGATTTAAGCTCCTTGCTCTTCCTCATGTTCACAGCAGAAATTCCTTATGAAAGTGTAGCACTGTCCAACACAAGTAAGGGGAATGTTTTCTGATCTGTTCTGTTCGATGCTGCAAGCCCCAGATGGATTGCTGATTCAACCCATGTACCTCTCCAAATTGAGAGGGTACGGATGGGTGTTTTTGGCATCCTTTTCCTGCTGGAGTTAATACCTCTCCCACACAGCGGTTCAACAGCTCTTTGGTGTATGAGCCTCTTCACCATCTGATATCCAAAAACCGATGTTAAATACTTTGCAGCTGTATAGTGTCGCTGCAGTTTGGAGTACCAGACTGTTTTGTCGTTGCTCCTATCCATTCAAAAGCAAGACTGCATCTCTCTAAGTGTTCTTCATCCCTTCCCTTCCACTGTTTGAAATGCCTTGGCAGGTCCCCCACTAACAGAGATACATTTCTCATCTCAGTTAGCATGCCATTTTCTTCTCATTTTCATTAGATTCCCTTGATGGATTCTTACCCAAGATAAGTGGGTTTTCTAGTTGCTTCTGCTGGCTCTGTTGCTATTTCAGTAGCACAGACTCATGGCTACCCAGAATATTTTGCAGAAAACAGGACTGCTGCCATAAGGAATTCACAGTGTGTACACTCACAAAAGTAAAGCTTTCTAACTTGTCTGCTGTTAGACAGGGTAATGGGTGGGAGGAGATTCAAGATGAAACGGCTTCCAGCACTGTTCTTTACTTCCCCTCATTAGGATTCCATATTTGTCCTTCACTTTTTTGTTGTCTTCCGTAATGTAAATCATCCAAACCCACTTTGAGAAAAAAAACAAAATGTGCCATGATAATCATTATCTTAATTTGTACTTGCAACCACTTTAAAATATACATTTTGGCTCAGATTCGCAAGGCTTTCTTAGCCTTCTTTATCGACTTCCTGACTTTGGATCATTTAGAATTCATATTTTCAAACTATTTCTTGTAACCAAGGTGACATTGTTTGAGAAGCCAAGCTGTACTGAACTACACACATAATGGACTATGTGATGTGTTTAATGCCCTTTACTTCAAAGATAGATCTCAAAATTACATAATTGCTACTAGTCGTCGTGAAAATCTGCATCCCTGCCAAGGAACAAAAGTAAATCCTAAACTCCAAGTTCAGCTGACCCTGTTGGAAAGTAGAACTTATTCAACTCAATCTTAGAATAAGATAACATTTTCAAAAGGAAACTATATTCAAAACCTTTTGTACCAAGGTACTACTTTGCCAGCAAAATTCTATTAAGAAAAATAATTTTATCTAAGTCAGAAAGTATTTGTCTCCAGAAACAGAGAACTAGACTTGAGTAATTCAGTATATGTGAGCGTGTTATTTATGATATCTACAGTAACAGCAAAGTGCAGTAGCATTACCTTTAGTGGGATAATAAGCAGAAAATTATATTCTAAGAGAACTTGGTTTAGTAAACATGAACTATTTGTTATTTGGCAATAACTTGCATTGAAATTGTCTGTTTACGTAAATGAAAGCACACAATTCATTTCACATTTTTCAATATTTTAAATATAGGTTTTTTTTTCATTTACATAACATGGTAAAAGGATTTTAAAGGGCATATTTAAATGTTATAAAACCGAGTAGCCCATTTGATTGGTTAGTACATTCACAGCAACATTAAATAATTACCAGAGCTCAGACAGATGAATGCCAAATGAAAAAATGCTTTTTTTTTTTTTTTTTTTAAACTTCTACCAACTTGACCATGCCCTTTTCTCCACTGCAAAAAAGTATGCAATCTTATCCATGTCTGGGAGGGCTGGAGGAGGACATGAGATATGTACAGTCCAAACTCTGGTTAAAATATGAGTTTGGGCTTGCTTAGTCATTACATTGGTTTTGCTCTCTTGTATGCCACGTCAATCATTCCAGCATCTGTGGACTTATACGTCGTACATGTAGCAAATTAGTTTTCTTCTAATCAATTTTTTCCTTTTTCCCTTTTCTACTCTCATTTAACATCTTCTACTCTCATCCATCTTTCATGGAAATTTATTTTTCCACTCCTCATGTTACCTCCCTTACTAGTTCTTTCTGCAGCAGCTTAAAAGGTGATTATTTCTCTGAGCCCTGAAATGAACAGTATGATCACAGGATCTTCATTTCTTAGTCAGCTATTTGGCGAAATGTTGTTCAGAGAATTGGATTCCTTACACCCCCAAAATATTCACTTTAACATAAAGTCAAAGCAGCCAGCAGATAGAGACAGAAAAATACATTTAAACGAATAGTTTAGTAGTTATTCTGGAAAATATGTAAGTATCAAGAGTCCACAGTGTATCTACAACTTGAGCTCACTTCAGCAGATGAAACCATGAGCTAAGTGCCACTCTTTCAGCTTGGATATATGAAAGATAAAATGAAAATGTAGCGACCGAGAATACAAGAATCTGCACTTTTCTGCAGATTTACAGGATGAAACCCCAGCCCAAGTGAAACACATGCAGCTTTATTGCAGGTTTTTATGAAGACAATATTCTTCTTAACCTTCAGCCTCATACCACTCAAGAGCATGAAACGGATTTTCCACATATAAGTCTTGGTCTGACTTTGATTATACACATACATTTTAAAACACCATCCTACTTTGAAAAGACTGTCAGCTTTATTCCAAAGTACAAGACTCATGCTGTGGAATATGACCGCAAAGGAGAAGGAAGGAAATCAGAAGCAGAAGAGAGTGTTTGGCATTAAATTTCAACATCTAAATATCTGTTACATCCAAAGGAATTTAACATTTATTCTTAAAGAAATCTTGGTTTTTCAACCCTGTTTCACTTTTCCCACCTGGGCAAAGTGAAAAGCAGCAAGAGATCAATTAGCAGTGTTTTAGCTACTTCACTGCTTTCCTAAATCTTGCAGATGTGATACACAATGTGGAGAAGAACTCAGGCTGCTGTACTTTCATCAGGTTGCAGACCCATCTATCCAGATCCTAACATTTCCATAGTAGTCCTTGAAAATCAATGGAGCTACATATGGACAAATAAGAAAAAAAGGAAGCAAAGACATCAGTATCACTCTTTGCTCTGCAGTATTTCAAGCTTCTGTGACATTTTAAGATTTTTCAGGTGAGTACATCATACAATAGCACTTTTTATATCCAGATTTTTAAAACTACAAAACCAAGCTTTTAGAGACTCTAAAATATGGCATTCTTGCTAACACCTTCAGAAAGTTAACATCTACATAAAACATACTCTATAGACTATTTCATATTAGGAAATAATCCAGTTTAATCCAAAACAGAGAAACATTTACATAATTAACTGAAATATTCCTACATTAAATTTAATAAACTCACTAGGAATGACAGAAAACATTTTGTTGCCCATTCCTTATGAGTTTCTCTCAACTCAGAGAAATTCACTTCACTTCTTTGTCAATAGAATGATTTAAGTCTGGACAAATCAAAAATCAGAGTAATAGATACTGTATAAAACTAGTGCAAATGAAAGAATCACTGACCTGTTCAACAAACAATACTAACATATTTTATCCATCATTTACTTATTTATATAGCTACTATCTAAATAAATACTACAATCTTTTTTGTACATTCAAACCTGAAAGAACACTTTCAGAGATTTTCAGTGCATTTTGCTTTCTGACCATCTCCATCAGGGAAGAACTGGGATACACTTATGTCCCTACTGAACCATACTGCATGTTAAGCAATATTCTACTTCCTTAAGAAAAACCCTAAATTTAGTCCTCTTCTTTACCATATTGAAATAAACTTTTTGCCTATCACACTCTAATTATTCCATACCAGTTTAAATGGAAGTAATGTATCAGTGAAAAAGGCTTGGAAGCTTCAAAGTATGCTTACTTCAAAGGCAGTGCTATTTGGTATAATGGTGTCACAGCATTTTGAGGCAGCACAGTTCTAGTCAGCAGTCTAAGTCATCCGATACCAGACATAATTATTTTATTACAACAACATTAGTTTGAAATACTTCTTTCTTTAGTCTTCCAAATTCTTTCAACTTCTAATTCTTTCATGGCTCACCCCGAGGCTTGCCTGCATATCAAGTCTCTCAAAGAGAAAAAAGCATCTAATGTATTAACTCCCACATGGCCACTGCTTAATACCTCTGCTGAACCTGTCCATTGCTGTAATACAGTAGAGACAAGCGATCCATGGAAAAATGCAAGCAACATCTATACACAAGAGACATCATAAAGCACATTCAGTTACCCCATATGCTTATTTAACTATTAAAACGTAATTCGCAGCAGTTATTACAAGAGGGTTTCAGGGAAGAACACAATAATCAGTCACTGATGAAGTCTTTCTGGGCCTGCTAGGTTCATATTTAGTGCCCAAGGCTGACTCCTGAAGGTTTCCAGCGTGCTCTTTTCTTCCTTTACAGTCTCATCTTTTCAGCACATTGCCTAAGGCAAATATTGTTCATTTTGCTGATTCATCATCGCTTAGATCTGGGGATAAAAGACTGGGGGGCGGGTGGGAAAACAGGGAGGAAAGCTTTCATACGTATTTTTATATTTTTGACTCACTGCTGATCAGTAATTTCACATAAAATAGTGTGAATCCTCATCAGGTCCAGATCTGTTCCAGCTTTTACAAAAGGGACTGGAAGCCCTAATCCTCCTCCTCTTTATTTTGTAATTGCTCTATGGACATGCTTCTGCTCCCAGAGGGACACACTCAGCACATTGAGAAGAAGCAGATTCAAAGGAAAAAGGAGGACACAGTGATAAGAGGGCATTAGCTGTGGCAGGAGCAGCAAGGGAATAAGGAAACAGCATGCGCTTGGGCCTATCATGTCTGACACCAGCCAGGAGGAGGCCTTTTCCCAGCCAAAGAGGGCTCTGCCTACACAACAGACACGGGTGATACTCAGCACCAGGCCACTCTGTTTTCCTGGCACCTTAGCTCCAAACAAGTCTGCCAACTCCTGCAATAGACCATTCCTCAATTTGGCCATTTTAAACTAAAATACGTGTAAACATGTTGCATGCATCTCTCAGTAAGAACGCCTAAGAACAACTACAGAGCAATCAGGATATGCCCATGCAGAGCTAAACAAAATAAAACAGAGAAACCTCCTGTGATGTAGCATTAAGTGATTTTGGTATTCACTACGGATCTGTTTGCTGTATAAATGAGGATATCCTCCTCTTCAAGACAGTCAGTTATCTCTTGGGAGGAAAAGGGTTAGCAGAATAAAAAAATAAGGGTATTTTTTCCATATCTGAACTTCAGATTTTGAATTTCTATTCTAACTTCTCCTTTATCTCCGCATTTCTTTGTGAGAGGTGAAACAAATCGCTCTGGGGAACAGCGTTTCTGGAAAAGTTCATTTATTTGTTTGTTTTTATTTTGCCAAGTCCTGTGAATCATAATGAAACCCTGACTGAAACTACAGTGGAGATTTAGCTAGATCAGCTTTTCAGCTCTAAGAGAAGAATTTGACCCACAGAGCACAGAGTAGAAAGGAGGCAGGCTGGGCCAAGGAAGTAAAATTAGCCACACTGAGTTATGCTCTGTGCAGAGCCAAGCTAATGTTACCAGCTGATATCTGTATAATCCTGACATAAGAAGCTTGTTGATCAAATAGAGGAGATAAACATACAGCCTTTTCATCAAAGGGTGCTGAGCTCCCTGGTTGGCTCTCTGTTCTACAACTCCCTGTTCGGTAGCTTTGAACACTGGCTCACAGCACTGTCTATGAAGTTAATTGAAGAATAGAAACCACAAAGCCAAAGTTTCTTAAGAATACTCATAAAGTTAATTGGCATAATCCACTCAAACAGGAAGGACTGAGGGAAAAAAAAACTGGAAAGAAATAAAAAGGAAAGCAAAGAGATTGGGAAAGGGGGTAAATAAGAGCAATTGTTGCTGAATTCATACGGTACAGAAGCAAAACACTTTCCCTCAGAATTAACAGGTACCAGCTGTATATTACATTGCTATTTATGAACTGGGACTGCATTAGCTCTAGTTAAATGCTAAAGTCCTGAAACATATGGATGCAGTTGGGATCTCAAGAAGGCCTAGAGGGTGTGTCAGAATCTCTTATCCTTCCTGTCTGTGTAACACTTGTCTCATGTCCTTCTAAAGCCTTTAAACTCCTCCTTCCAAGCAATACCCAGATACTGTGGCTCGCTTTGGGGAATGCAGAATAGAGTCACTTTCAGAATTCAGATTGTCTGTTGTGGGATGACTCTGCCATGCAATTCAGGATAATTTTTTCAGACACATTAAGCATTAAAAAATCAGCAGCTATAAAGTAGAACTGGGTTAAGATACCACTCGTATCAAGTGAATAAAAGAAAACTACAAGTTTGTAATTTGAAGTGTTTAAGCACATCAGAAAGGCTTAAATATGAACTTAAGCATCTTCAAAATTTTAGTGAAAAATAACATAACATTAAATTCCGGGAAAAAGAATCACCAATTGCTATATTGAAATGCTAATATGTTATTCTTTTGTCATTCCACTACTGAAGAAAATTTGTTTGAATGTGCCTTGGCTCAGTGTGCCTGGGCTACTTTTGTAATAGCAGAACAACTGGAGCACAGCAATATCACATTTTAGCCATAGCCACACTGCACACATTTGGGAGAAAACATCAGCAATGCCACCCGTTACCTGATGCATGTGACAAGCTAGCAAAATCTTTTGAACCTTATAGAGGAAAAGTGAATGCATGAACCACTGGAAAACCAAGCATAAGAATCTATATTTACATTTAGAAGAAAAAGAGACCACTAGAGATCATCATGCTCTCCTTTGTATTAGAAGTGAAAGAAATTGGCCTCATCTGCACATGACACCATCTAGAACTAAAGCTGCTGTACATGGAACGAAATGTTTTAAATGGAGAAGTGTGGGGAGTCAATTTTCTCCATAAATAAACTGTGGAAAAAATATTTAGCTAAAAAGAGAAATCGAAACAATGTAAAAGCAGTTTTTCTCCATAATCATAAATACTGCAGCCTCTCTGCTGTCACATAGCCCTTCTACATTACAGAACTACGAACTGTGTCATGAACAATACTTCGATTCCACACATTATTCTATTAGCAACCATGTTTTCCCTAGTATAACAGAACAAAACATAAATAGGTTTTTCCATTAGGGTGTAGTTTATAGACAGAACAGGACTTGCCTATCTGCTGAAACCAAACAGTCACAGTGGAGAAACTAAGATGGACAGATTCATTCAACTAAATTAGGAATTATAAAGGTATTGATCCTGTTGTGTTAAATTTACTAATTATGAAGTAAATCTTGTCCAAAATCATTGGCTTTGGCCTTACCAGATAGCTGCAAGTGCTACAAGGGGCTGAGACTGAACATTAACATGCTGCTGAAAGATTACCCTCACTCATAAGGGACTTGATACCAAACTGTCATTTCAACCTGTCTAAATAGATTTTCAGGCAAAATTCAAGTAGACACACTGTCAGAAAATTTACTTCAGATAAGACTGAACCTGGGTTGGCTTTTGCTGTTAGCTATCATCTTAATAGGAAGTAGCAAATCTCCAAAAAAAATGCTTGAGTTTAACACTGGGACTACATCCACGCTCAGTAGGCGAATAACACAACCCTCATACATTTTTTTCTCCTCTTGATTCCACTGAATTAAGCACCAGTTTAAGTTATAAGCTGCCACTAAACCATCATATTAAAGAGGGACAAATCAGAAATAGTTGAACAGAGAAATATCAGATTTGAAAACAAAATTTATAAAAGAAATGTTTCTATGTTACATACAATCAGAGAGACACTAGTAAAAAGCACACAGGGGAGCAGTTCAGAATAGATTCAATTCAGCTTTGAGAAAAAAGAATGGACCACTCACCCCAAGGCAGTTCTTCTCATCTAAGGAAAGTCTTTAAAAATGCATATAAAGTTACGGCTGTATGGATACTCCCAAGAAATAGAACTTTATTGTATTATGAATAAAGATATGAAGGAACATCTGAATTGTTTTTTTAAGCCATAATTCACATATCTGAAAGTTTGCAGGTAGAGGTATAAGACTAGTAAGAAATATTTTTCAAATGCTCCTTTCAGAAGAGATAATCTCCTGTTTTGTAGCCTAGCAGCCTCAAGCAAACAAACTGCTACATTTTCCAAGTAAAATTATTTATTATGAAACAGTTGTTGCTAATACACTGTTAATATATGGCATAAAGCAACCAACACATCAAAGCAGATACTAGTAAGCAGCATGGTAATGAGAAAGTCACAGTACCATGGGCTGTGACAAAAGCAAGGCAAGAAATCAGAACCATCAGAGATGCCTTTTGAACCTAATTTAGCCACTGTTCTTTTGATTAAATAGGCATCAAAGATCTGCTGATTTCACTGTCTCAACTTCAGATGTTTGGGGAGCACTCTACTGATAGGAATATTCTTCATGCCTGAACTGTTGGGCAACTAAAACTACGTTAATAGAGACCAAGATATATGTACCTTAATACAAATTCATACATGTATGAACATACATACATTCCTGTAATATATTCTAGTGTATTATACTAAGGTAAAGTTAACTGCTCTACAGCATCAATCATTTTCGAAGCAATTAAAGAAAGCAAAACCATAAACTGATATGAGGTTTTAGGCCTAGATAGAATGTATTTCCTGAGATAGTATCCAAAGCTGTGAAAATGGATATCTTGGAGGAATCAAACATATGTCCACTACGATAAAAAAAAAATTTCCTTTAGATAATTCATAAACAGAAGAATACATAGGAATAGTTCAGTAAAGATTCATGTGAAAAAGTATTAGCATGAGGTTGTTCCTAAAAAAGCCATAGTATTCCTTATTTCATGTGGTTCCATAGCATTTCAACAATCTTCAAAAAAAAAAAAAAAAAGCCTCAAGAATCAAATACATAAACTTTCTACCAACTCTTCAGTTCTCTTAATACGCTAAGCATTTATTTTGTCTGCGTACTCTCATGAGCACCACATTACTACTTCTGTATTTTTTCATGTAGATCAGCATGAGCTAGCAATTACAAGCTCAGAGCTCATTTTCTAAGCCAGACTAGAAGACACTTTGGGAATCGTATGAAGATTAATTCTATCCTCAAAAATCACGTTTACATGCAATTTACTGGCCCTGGGGAATATGGGAATATATTTTTGCACGTGTGGCAACATGAATAACTGATTTATTCCAGAGCATTATTACTGAAACTTTTTCACTACTAGTAAAAGTAGAATACTCTGTCTACAACAAAACGTCACTACAGAAGTGAGGTCGCAAAAAATTGTATTTGGAGAAAAAGGTTCTTATTCCTGTTTTCTTGCTTCTCATAAAGCTAATTCAAAAGTCAAATAATCCAAAAGTACATAGAACAAAGGTCAAGAAAAAATACCTATGTTTAAGAGAACAGATGAATAAAAAAATTTAAATCACAAGACTATTTTCAGAAAACTTGTTTTTAAAAATACTTCCAGAAGCAATGACATTTCTGCCATTCATTTTGTCACAGAAAACGTGCAGGTTGGCTAAGAAATCTAATAATTCAAGTATTAAACTTACATATTATCTCTCCAAGTAGATTTGAATATTATCTTACAAACTGGCCTATGGCTAAACAAAATGTTCAGACAATGAAAACCACTTGTAATGGGAAAAAGAGAGCAATTCTAACTTCTGAGAAGATTACACAAGAACATCTGCTGTGACACCAACATTTTATTCCTCTGACCACCTATGAATATTAACTTGCCAAAGGCATAACACTCTTGTGCTTATAAACATATTTTCCAGCACAAAACACCAACTGGATATAAGCATTAAGCATTGCACCATACTTTCATCGAAACAAATGGTTACACTTCTTTCTGGTACACTTATATAACTGCTTTGTAAAGCAACTGTGCCACAAACAAATTTCCGCATAAGTCTATGCAAAGCTGTTCTATTCAGTTCTATCATAAGTTCCCTGAGCAAAAAAATGTCTCACATTAAAGGCTCAAGGATTGGTTTTCGCAGGTAAATAGTCCAGATATACTAAACAGACCTCTGGCTGCAGATCACTCCTTTCACACTAAGACTAAACAAACAACAACATGGTGTCAGAAGAAAATAAAAATAAAGAGCAAATCCAAAAGGCTAAATAGCAGAGTTTGAATGCTATATTGTGACATCTCTGGAAGGAGAGATTATTGACTTCAAAAGAGCAATGCGTTTCTTTCCCTGGTCACTTTTATTTATTATTATATTACTTTTCCCTGAGTTGTAAACTACCAAAAAGCAGAAGTAAGCTATGATGCATATGGCTCATTTCCATGCTGCTTATCTTCTCTTTGGAAGAGTTAAAAACCCTGATAGTTTTCTAATTAGACACATGCCCTTTTTGATGTGATATATCACACCAGATCAAAGTAATGATGATCACCTTGTTGCTGATTTAATGAGAACCCAATTTATGGCACTTTACAGTTTGCAAGCTTTTTTTTTTTTTTTTTCCTGGAGACAGTTGAATTTAATAAAAAAAAAGCCATTTCTTTCTTAACCTACTCATTTCAAGGTAAGTCAACATACTTTAAGGCAATTGAGAAAACTGCTCGATTTAAATGTCTGTGAAGTTATTACAGACTCACAGTATTGTTTCTTTAAGGGTATGAGGCGGACCTGGCTAATCTGCTAATGCATGCATACATTAATTTAATATACTACTCTCCTAACCTATTTTCTGAAGCAACAACGGGGAGCAAATGAAAAGGTACACATTTAAACTACACATGGCAAGTAATGCTCAAGGCAATTTTTGAAAGTGCTTGAAGATTTTGAGATGACATGAGAAAAGCTAGTCTTGCTGCAGGAAAACCCATAGGAGAATGAATATTTCCAGCTCCACATGATGAATCCTGAAGTGCTTCAGAAAAATTGGGAATGAAGAGATGAGAACTGTATTTTCAGTATTTACATTATGTTCTATAAATAACACTGCTCTGTGTTCTCTATTTCAGCAGTGATTTAGCTACCTGAACTACATATAAAAGATTTATTTGGATTTTCAAATGAGTAGGTTGGCTCAGTTTGTACTAATAAGATTATATTCTTATCATGCACTCTAAAGAATGTTTCCTGGCAATAACAGATTTGCAGTGTGGGCTATATTACTGCAAACTGTACTGGTTTTAGGGCCCAGCAATTGCAAGGAGTAGCAGGTCATCACATTTCAGACACCTGCTCTTGAAGGTTATCCTTAAATAAATGGAATTACTCACTAGCACGCCAGGGATGTCAAAAACTTGCTTACATCATTAGATACAAAAGAATCCTTCCAAAATTGGGAAATAAATGATGCATATCAGCTGGCTCTACAGAGTACACACATGCAAACATCCATATCATGCAAGCGTGTCACTGAGAATGTTCTTTCAATACAGAGCAGGCTGTTTTCTTAAAAAGCTCTTGCAAGCCCCTTGAGGGATTAACTATTCCAAAATTAGAATTTCCTTTGAAGTCTGACTTAAAGTTTTTTTGTTTTTTTTTCTTTGAACAAAAACAACCATGCTGTAGATTGACAGCTTTCACAACTTCAGAGTTACAGGTGTGTGGAGACTTGATATCTGCAGAAATGGGATCAGGAAGACTGACTTCTGTTGTTGTTCTTCAAAACAGGTTTTTAGATTTGACTAAATACACATCCTGTGGTATTTATATTTTCAAAACTTAAAAAGAATTACCGTCTGTGCAGAAAAAGCTTGGCAATGCACAAGGTGGCCAGTGCAGCAAAATGAAAAACTCATGCATGCATGTGTTTTACTTGTTCTCAATTTGCTGTTTAAATTCAGTTACCCTAAAGGCAGAAAATCCAAATACTAGAAGTATATTATCCACTTACTTGTGTTTATTGTACTTCTCAGCAACTTAAAAACTGAATAACTATGTTTTCAACCTTTATTTACCTTCAAACATCCTGTGCTTCCAATTTCCCTCTCAGCTGACTGTTTTTAACACTCTTAAATGGTCAAAGCAAGTAAATTTTGTCATAACTGGAGTGAAGTGCTGGCTGCAGACAATCCACTTAACATGGAATGCAAGACCACTTTCTCCAAATATATCTTTAATTCTTTTCAGATGGTATATCTAACAGAATTCCTCATCCTTTGCTAAGCAACATACAAATGTAAATTCAAATTATTATGTCTGAGACTAGTCAGATCTGAGACTCTCAGTTTTAGGTGCTGCACAAATATACTACAAAAAGCAGACAACATTGCTCATCTTTGGAACTTTTAATTGATTTTCCTCTGCCCTTCTGAAGCTGCTCTTCTAAATCCTTTCTTCTAAACAGAATTTCTTCATAATGTCTAAAAGTTAAAGAGTGTGTTTAGAATAAAATAGTTCAGCCAAAAAGGACCTACAAAAATCAAGTCCAACTGCCTGACTGCTTCAGATCTAACCAAAAACTAAAACATATTATTAAGAGTATTATCCAAATGCCTCTTGAACGCTCACATGCATAGAGCATCAAACACCTAGGAAGTCCGTTCCAGTGTTTGACCACCCTCATGGTAAAGAAATTATTCCTAATATCCAGTCTGAACCTCCTCTACTGCATCTTTGGACCATTCCTGTGCTTCATATCATTGTTTACAAGGGAGAAGAGACAGGCACCTCTCTTCCCACTTCCTCTCCTCAGGAAGTTGCAGAGAGCAATGAGGTTACCTATCAGTCTCCTTTTCTTCAAACTAGATAACCCAAGCGTCCTCAGCCTTTCCTCAGAGGAGTGGAGAATGCATGAAAAATGTGTTCTCCCTAGAAGTTTTCTGACAGGTATATGAATGGTTGAGCTACTTGGAAAGGTCCAAACAGCCATATCACAGTGGCAATATTTTGGTGTCTGTTAACTCAGCATGAGATAACTGGGGTTACCTCAAGTTCATCCACCTAGCACTTTTTGTGCTACCTGTATTGGATTTGGCAGGTGAAAAGGCAAGAGATTTTCAGGAAGTTAACCAATTGCAGTTCAGTTTAATCTTCCTTTTTTTTTCCTACTATTTTTAACAATGCATGCTTTGTACCTTAAAATTAAATAGGTTGCCTCAAGGAACAAACAGTTGCCTGAGTACTGGAACTAGTGAAGCCGCTTCCAATAGATTTGAGCATTCTGATCGATTGCCTTTTTAAACTGAATTATATCCATTTTTTCTGATGCTTTCATGAATCTATAGTATTTTAATGGAAACATATGAGCTGCCAAGATCAGCTATAGAAATAAGGTGACAACATCAAAAATTATTAGGGGAAAAACTCTGAAACATTCATTCTGTGCTTCTTTGTCAAGTACATTTGAAATAGATCACGGAGCCAAGCAGCCTGGATGTCTGCTTCTGCTTTTACCATGCTCTTGAATTTTTAAAACTTGCCTTTCATGACTCCAATATAAAGAATACCACATTTTTTGCCAAGATACAGTTCTCAGCTCTGTAACCAATCACCTCAGAACAGCATCAAGTCCTCCAGTCAACTAAGGAAGACAACATATATCCTCAGGAGATTGTTGCCTTTTCCACTTCAGAAAGCTCCTCCCTGCAGGCTTGACACCCTGGGGACATTACCAGGCAGCCTGTAGTCCCAAGAGGATTCCTGAAGGCAATTCTGCAGACTTTCCTAAGCTTCACTGGCTGCCATAACAATCTCTCAGTTGAGTTCTTTTGTAATCCTTGCTCAACTACTCCATGCTACCTAGAGTTTCCTTCAAATTTTCTGATTTATGCAGTTTTTACAGACTGTTCTGATACTCAGTGCTCCAAACAGACTCAGCAGTACACAGGCTGCTTTTGAGATTTGGTGTCCCTGAGATGCCAGAAAGCATCCTCGTCAAGAATTATACCACTCTTGTCTCTGTCTAGGTTTTTTTAAACCTTGCTGTTGGCCTTATTGAACTTCAGGAGGTTCACATGGGCCCACCTCTCAAGCCTGTCCAGGTCCCTCTGGATGGCACCCCTTCCCTCTAGTTAAAGTAGTTAATAGTTACAAGTCCTACAAGAAAAAACTTTAGTAATAGCCATACAGGATTGTTCTGTCTCAGCCTGTTGGCTGGTTGTTACATTGAGGTGAATAGCTACGTATGGATTGAGAAAGCAATGCATTGCTTTGTTTTGAAGTGGTTTTTCTTTTATGTACACATTATTCTGGACATAGCATGGAAGAAGAGCATCTTCCAGGTGATTCAGAAGGTTCAAGGAGCATTTTCAATTCATTTAAGAATCCTCCTTTTCCATCTTACAACATATTGTGAGGTATCTTAGGTGAAAGGGAAAAATCAAATGCTTATTTTCTCAGATTGTGCACAGAGAGAAAGTCATGTCAAAAGGAAATTCATTTCAATTCAATTTCAAATACTTGAGCAAGGGGTTGGCTTGGTCTCCCACATAAGCAAATTCACAGAAAGTCTTCTAGTACTTTTATCTTTCCTGAGCCACAGTCTCAGATCATTTTTCCCTTCTCCTACTCCTAGTAACTGCGGGATAATCTAACTTTTACCTTGTGTCTTCAGGACACTCAGTTTCACCCCTAAAATAAAATACAGTAACTGGTTCTTTCTCTGGCACTTTGGTTTCCTGGACCACTGTCAGTTCTACTGTTTCCACAGACCTATTTTACAAGGTTTTGATAACACTATTTCTTCCATATAGCTGTAAACTACTCAGCTATTCCGATCAAACAAACAAACAGGCTCACTACCACTCCTCAGTCTTTTGATTCCCACTACACTGCCTCTTTTTGTATTTTCTGAAGACCCTTCTTTCTCTTACCTTCTTTTGAGGCCAAATACAGCCATTTGACACATGCTTATAACCCTCACTGATTTATAATAGGAGAGAGCACTGCTTGAGCAGAGCAACTTCCATGACCTTTTTGTACTTCATTTGTATTTGATGAATAGTTCTGACAAAGTGCTTATTTGCTTCGTGTTTGCAGTACAGTAAATATACTTCCAGGAAAAAATACTACTTAATTTGTTGTTAATGTTCAGTTGGACTTGAGTTTAACAATTTGAAATTATCTTCTTAACTATATATTCCTTTTTTTTTTTTAATGGAAAAAACAAAAATTCAGAAGAAAATCAATAGTTTCAAGAAAAAAAAATGGAGCCAGGCATCTCTCATTTTGTAAACCAAAAGTTTTCATGTACCTCCTAAAGAGAATTAGAAAAGATTGACACCAGCTTTTCACTATGAGCAAATAAACGACTGAAAGCAATTCAGTAAATTTAGTACTAATTGTCCATGGAACAGATTAAATTGGGCTTATACAGTGGCAGGAATTGCTGTGGGAGGAGAAAAGCTTTTCTTCAGATATTCTGACAAGAAACTTATTACAAAAAAGAAAACTACCAGCAGGAGATAAAGTGATATGTTTTTCTGAGAATCTTTATCGGTATTCAGCGAAGAACAACTTCAGATCACAATAAATAACTACCTGCTAGGTAGAGGTCCTGAGGTTAACATAAAATTGAAAGTGTGAACCAGAGGTAAAATTAAAGTTTCCGTTATTCTTAACTTATTAATAATCTTGGCTGCACATTTTTACAAAACAATAGTATTACCACAGTCACACATTTGTTAGACACTGCATGGCAAATATATATACGTTATGTTGTTGAGTGTGCAACCCATCATCTACAGGAGAGAGATCAAAGTCAAGAATGCTATTCCTCATCTTGAACATGAAAGAGCTTACTAAAAAAGCATAATGGTTTGCCTTGTTTTACGCTTTCCCACTGAAGCATTGTAGAAAGTACATAGAACATTAAAGGTGCTATGTTAATTTGACAAATTCTACTGATGATCAGAAGAAGGAAAGTAGATCCCTTTGAGCTAGTTCTTGGAACAAACAAAAAAAGCCTATGATCCACACTCAGAGAAAAAGCAGTAAGGCATTCATCTTGCGCCCCAATCCCTACACTAAGGCAGAGCAACGAACCAACCATTTGCAGAAAGAAGATAAAAAGATCTTCAATAACCTATGGCCCATATTCTATAGTTTATAATATGATCAATTGCTTGTAAAATATTTGGCTTGCAGAACAAATATAGGTAATTGCAGTTGTATAGTTTTTTACTTCATTTATCTAGACTGAAATTCTGAGAGAATAAACAGTGAAATACAATAGCTCTAGAACTTCTGTATTTCTTCCTAAACTGTAAATCTCTTCATTCTCAGGAACGAGAAGGAAAATGAGGAAAAAAAATCTGTTTCTGAAGTTAGCTCTAACTGCAAGACATTTATTAAAACAGGGCAGATGTAGGCATGAATTTTAAACTTATCTCTAACTCTGAGGTCAGAAAAATTGACTTTATCCTTCCTCTATTCATCACTAGGTCCCTCATCAAATGCTTTTAGAAATCAAAGTAAATTTAAATAAACAGATCAGCAATTTCCTAATAGGCAAGCTTTAGTTCCATGAGAGGAATATAGTTTTCCATCTCATTACCATAAGAGAGTCAAATTTCAAAATTTGAATAGTACTCAACATCTTAGAACAATTTCTTCCAAAATTTTGCACTGCTTTGCAAGGAACTAAGTTTCATATTTCCGTTTTATGGACAGGCAAAGTGAATCTCCCAGTTTAAGTACTTTTTTTCCTGAGGTCTAAAAATATAAAATCACAGTATTCTTCTGAACTTTATTTATTCATTTTATCTGCTTTGGGCTGCATACTTTTTGCAGTACAGGACAAGCATATAGAAGAGTCATCTGTGGGAATGAAGTGATGTGTTTCTGGCTCAGACTCTGTGACAACACTGTATGGAACTGTAACCTGCTGAATTCTCGCTCTCTGATTGGTTAAGAGACAGTCTTGCAGCTAACTGATGACTAGCGAAACAGAACAGAAACAATCTTGTGAAGGCCTCAGAACAAACACTCTACTGGTACACTTGTGAAAGTTGCAGAGCAAACATGTTGTGCCCAAGCGCAATGGAGAAGCTGGGAGTTGGTGATCTTGCTTAAGGTGGTCTCAGGTCCCCCTCCCCAGCCACAATCACCATGCAAAGGGAGAAGCACAGCCAGTACAGCATGCACACAGCTCATGATACCGGACAGTCTGCCTGGTGACAGCTCCTGGTCCAAATGGAAGGGACCACCATACAGCATAAAAAGCATTGCCAACCTCACAGCAGGCAGCACACACCCCACCACATCCTCAACCACTCCAGAAGAAGAAGAGGGAGTAGGACAGACCTTGAGAACTTTATGGGAGCTGCAGTGATGACTTGCTTTTCTTTCCTTTTTCCTCTGTTTCCTTTTCTTCACTTTTCTTTTTCTTCTCTTGCTCCCTCATCTTTTAATAAATAAAGGCATGCTCTTAATCAAAACCTTGACTCCACTCCAAGTCTTAATTTGGAGGGATTGGGATCAATATGATAAACTGCAAGCCACTTCGGCTTGCAACACCATCATTCTAACAGTGGTCTAAAAACTACTTCTCATGATACTTACGCAAACTCACATACACCACACTTCCAACATAAATCAGGCAAGATCCTGCCCTCCCTCCTCTGTGTTGTTTCTCTGCCAGTGTCCCAACACAGACCAAGAGATCAGTGGTCTAACTAACCTGCCATCATTCAAGTGTGACATCTGCCAGGACCCTGACTACTTCTGGTCATTTAAAATCCTGTAATATTTTTTTAATTAACTCCAGGGTCCTAGCCAAATCCCATTTTTGCTAATTATGTTCAGTCTGCCTAACATGCCCCCTGTAGTTTTAATCTAAATAGGTTATTCTTCACTTTTCTGCCCAAAGATTTATGTAGCTATCTTGTGCAAAACAGTGTTTAAGGTTTTTAAGAGGGGAAGTCATTGTAGGTCAGACAGAATTGTATCACTGTATTTTGACTTTGTGTTCAAACCTTTTAACACAACTTCTCTTTAAAAAAAGCCAGTATGGGAAGTCATACAGTTTCCCGATAATAAAGATTGAGTATCTACAAAAGAATCAAAAGGGACAGAATTTTTAAAGAGAGCCTTCAGTTGCAAAACCTCCACTCAGTAACAGCAGGAAAATTAGCTGAATTTTGTCTATAGATTAGTACCGGCCAGGATATGCTCCTCTACTAAAAGCAAAAAAAAAATGTGTCCTCATAATGAACTTTGAAATATTTCGCTACATAAAACAGGCCCAAGCCACTGCTACTTTTAATTGAAGCTTGAAATCACTACATTATTAAACTCCTTTCATGATTCTGTGTCCACTAGTCATCTGTCAAATGGCTTCATTCCCTATAGCACAACAGCCAAGATATTATATCTTTGTGACGAGTTTCATCAGTATAGCTTGGTCATTCGTTGTCTTAGAACAAAATTGTTCAGTCATCCTCACAAACTCCTAAATTTCAGGAAGCTGCATACCTGGCTTTGTTCTGCCTCAGGCTCATTAACCTCCATTTCTATTAATATCAGACCAAAAAAGGCACTGAACTTCTTTTAGATTCTTGCTCTGCATTGAAGGTGATTTTGCAGCTACATGCTTCTGTCTGCTCTGCGTGTCTTACATGCCCCCTAGCACCTGAATGACTTACTCAAAGCATGGCTCGCTAAATCCTCTGCACTGATTTTGCTTACACTGCAGGCATAACCACAGCCTTCTCTAGATGAACAGCACGATTACAGACAAAGGAGATGGTTGGATCTTTCATTATAACCGTAGTAGCTCAGTGAAGCTTATCCTAACTTCATACTATGTCAAAGTCACATCAAAATCAGAATTAAGCACATATAGAAGTGGTTGGGCTAATACCACAGAAAGTGATCAAAAGGAAAAAGGTTATATAATATTTGAAAATCTTGCTAAAATGAAGAAAACCGTGCAGAAAATAGGGGTATGTATCTAACTGTCCACCAGGAATTTTTTTATACCTTTGGGAGACCGGTATGTCTGCCATCATACCGTATTTAGATCATTTATTGCCTTCCTAGTAGACACTATTTAGCACAGCAGTTTGTCTCTCTTGATCACCAAGTGAGCTGTCTTACCTGCTAAAGTACTGTGTCTTTGTAGTGTAAATTCGCACTGTATGATTTACTTCTAAATTCTGTTTCAGAAGAATCCAGGAAATTGTGAACTGTTATGCCGACAGTAGGAAAGTGCTGTATCCTACCAGGATCAATAGGTTTCATTGCTGAAAAGCTATGGCAGCTCTGCCTTGTCTTCACAGGAAACTTCACTTAGATTCATCTTGTTATTTTTAAGTCAAACATGCCCAGGGTTTACAGTTTCTCTAACCCTTGGTTAAGAGGAAGGCATAGTCAAGTACACAGTAAGCTTATTCCTTACTGGCAACCTAAAATTTATGTAATTGAATTTACTCTTTGGTGGTGCTGTAATCTACTTATGAACAATATTGACACATGTTCTCTGACCAAAAAGTATCTTGTCTTCGTGTTCAGCACCCTCAACACCAAACTGCTTGCAGTTTCTGCAGATTTGCTCCTCTGTGGGAGAAACACAATTAAACACAAGAAGCTCCTACCAGCAGACAGCGCTTCGCTCAGAAGTTGTTCGGCACCTGCTGGTCAATAACAAAACCAGACAGTTGCAAAGCCCTACACTGAAGCAGAAAACAAGAAAAGAGAGAATATCAGTATTATATTTTACAACACCAATGGAGGATTTTTAAATCCATGGTAGCCTGATCATCTGGTGATGTTCCAAGCAGCAGTAAGAATGCAGACCCCCAGTGCTAACACAGACTCCCACATGGGACTGCATTCAAGTTTTGGCCTTCTGAGACATTTCCTGCTGTCATCCCCTGCACGGACAGTCAAGTTATTTTAAAGATTACTGTGAGGGAAAATTACAGCTGAAATATACAGGTATGAATCATGGGGATATGCTTCCAAAGAACTGTTCCACTTCTTACAGAGACAGTGCTGGCTGGCACAGAGGTGTGGTGTGATGGCAGCAATCCTGTATATATAGTGTGGATGCATTTTTTTCTCATTAGGTTTAGCCAACCCATGATTGTTTAACCCATAGCAAAGCTGCACTGAAGCCATACTTCCGTAATGTTAGCGTACCTCTGTCTCACTTAAAAGCCAGCAACTTCTCCACTAGCCACAAGTCATAAAGCTGGTATCCCAACACAGTGCTAAAAAAAAATAAACTAAAAGAAAAAAGTATTTGCTTCATTTTGTTCAATTGCTTTTAAAAGGGTTTATGAAGGAATCATTTTTTCTTTGACAATTTGCAAGGTCCTTTCAAGGATCCATTTCATAAAAATCATTCCCAACACAGTCAAGTCAATTACTCAACACTTCTCACTCATCAGAAGTACCCAAAGAAATGGATCTTTTAGTAACAAAAAATATACAAAAATAAATCAAGTTCAATTTGCCTTATACAATGGTTTCACATCTATTCTCTTATGAATTTCAGCTCACGCATTGACTTTCTCTTGACCATCTTAGCCAATCCCCAGGATGCTCATTTGCACAAGAGACTGCAAACTTTCCAGTCTTTTCTTTTAAACTCTTCAAATTGCTATAGAAGACAGATGCAGCCCATTTCAGTCATAAGCCACTAAAAATATTAATCTGCGCGTAATGTATCTTTATTATTTCCCCCATGAAAGCAAAGAATTTCTGCAGCTGCTCACAAACTGTGCAATGCTTTCACAAGAATATGAATACTACCAAAATATGTTGCAACTTTCTTCTAATTTAAAAAACATAAATAAACACATTCCTATCTTGGAAGAAAATTTTGCCTATGACTATTTGCAGCTTTGTGACAATGGTGCAAAACACTTGCAAGCAAGAAACAAAATAGACAGAACCATTGAGTCAGAATGACTCTCTTGCAGCACTACTAACACATTACACCAACTGGAGCAAGTCATCTATAACAAGTATCAACTTTAATAAAATCCATAAGCAGAAGGATTACTTGCTTCAATCAAGTACCCAAAAGGCAAAAATCTCACCTCAGTTTTTCCCCAAGCAATCTATTACTCAGCAATGACAAAAATGCCTCTTAAATCTTTTTTCCACTTCCAGAAGCAGATAATGTTTTCAGAGCAATCTTTATGTACCTTCATACACTAGCCTAAAGAAATTTCTTACCTCCTGTGTAAGAACTAACAGCGTGCTAGATCGAAGAATGAGCCTGAGGGAAGCAAGTGGGAGTGTTGTTAGGTGTAAACCTGTTATCAGTCATGGGGATTCCTGATCACTGTATTTTTTTGTCTTTATCAGTGGTAGACAAATATGAGGTATAACTGTAAAAGACACTATTCCAACTTCAAATACCCAGGGAATCTAAGATACCTGCAAGACAGAAATACTAGAAGAGAAGACAAGTATAGCATGAAGTAGCTACTGCTTCTTAGGTCTATCCTACAAAAGACCGAAGTGAAAATATGAGCATACTAGGAATGAGAAATAAGTTGTTAAAGGAAAACTTGTCCTTCCAGCCTTTTCAGCAACAGTCTATCAGGGATCAGCAAGGTTCAGCTCTTCCCTAAATTACAAGGACCAAGGGATGGAAAGACCCAAGGCTGAGCTTCATTAATGACCCTGGACACATATATGAGGGTGGTGGTGGGTAGGGTGGAGAAGTTTAGAGGCCTATCAAGCCCTAGACGTGGCTCATCAGGGTCCTGACACCCTGCTGGTGTCATCAGGACTCAGAGAAACCACATAAAATATCTGCAAAATTATGTGATAAGTGAATTAAGAAAAGCGTAAGCTGGTAAGAAACATGTAGGAAGTCTGCATTGCTGTGGCATGAAATAAAAGTAAGCCAATTTATAGAGATTGAATATACACGGGAATAGTTTCATTTTGGGACAAATCTAGACGTTCAGATTTTGCTGGTGCATGTTACAAGAACTGTATTCAGAGCTAACTACAATGTTCAGCGTTCCAGCTTACTGATGCAGCATTTCAATAGCACTTTAAAACATTTACAAAACTCAGAGTTTCCCCAGAGAGAACCTTCAAATCACCTTTGGTTAACAGGCATTATGATACAAGCTCTTGGTTTTGTGAAATTTTGGTAACCTCAAAGGAAAATTAAGCTCATTCTGGTATCTTCTATTCATAAACATTCTAGTAAAGTAGTCTAATGAGAAGCAATAGTTAAAAAGCATGCAATGGTCACTATTGAACACATTTTTTTTTCCCAAAAATAGCTGTTCTATGAGCCAGGCCATACATTTCCATGGAACAATCCTAGGTCTCCTTCAGTGAATTTTCAAGTTCATTTAGGAAAATTTCCCTCAGTACAGAATAATCCCAGATTAGTATAATTTCAAGGTATTGGAAGATAAATATTCATCTGCACAAAAGCTTCCTTGATAAAGAAAAGGAAAATATGTAAGATGTTTGATGTAATTATTGCTTAAAACCTTTCCTTTATTTTCAAGCTTTCAGAGTATTCTAAAAGAGCGTTACGGAACTTTTTTTTTTTTTTTTTTTTTTTTACTTTTATTCAAAACTCTTAACAACATGCATCAAAATTTCAAATTTTCACCTTTTCCTCATACTGCAGTACCTCATCAGGAAGAAAGAAAAAGAGTTGCAGAAAACTGAACTCCAAATTCACTTTTTGAAATACTTATTGGCATTTTTCAGCTAACTCCAGAGCTGACAACATCTGGCATTCATCTGTTCTCACTTTCTGTTTCAGAGCTGTCTGTTCTGGTTGAACAGCAAGACAGTTAGTCTTGTTAAGTAAAACTGGAGTCTTCAGTACAATCCAAGAAGGCTATGCAAAATTTAATAGGCTGCTGAAGGACTGTTACCCAATAACAAAAAATCTGATACTATCTATCATATTACATAAAAACATGTTTGCCCATTACCTCCCTGAGCAGAGCATCCACATTTTTATAATTGCCATTTTCCTGCTACCAATGGAGTACAATGTGAGGGAGTCCCTTCCTATACATACAGATTTCTGTATTACAGAATTTAGTTAGACTGTTTTCATGGTCTTTTACTCTTCACAGTTAATAACATTTTAGACAACCTCAGTATGAAATTTAATCATGTATCCATCTACCTTTGGTTTAACACATTGAGTACTTAATAAGATCATTGTCATCAAGCTCTTATCACTCATGATGTATTCTGGATGTCTGAAGCTACACATTTCATATGCAATTACCATGCAAAATACAGACCTTGATGAAATTGTATTCTTTGCAGTTGTAGTAACTTTAATAGCTAAAGACAACTGGTGATACAGCTGAATGCATCATAAACCAAATAGCTCCCCTTTATAGTTAGCCAAACAGCTTCTTCCTCCCCCTCCAGTAAGTGAAGAACAAATTATCAATAATAGGCAGATGGCCATTAGCATAATCCATAAAGCCAGAAGACATTACAGTACTTTGTATCTATCAACACTGATTAGCAGCATAACGTTTAATTAGCCTCTATGAAGAGAACAGTGAGTAACAGAGTAGGGATATGACAAAGGAAATGGTTTTAATAATATACTGGATGTTTTTCAAAGTGAAATAATTTCGAGCTCACAGGCTATTCAGTAAAGGGTGCTTTAGCAAGGATTGGTTCAGAACAAGCACACTGATCAAAACAAGGAAAATTACAAGTTTTCTTAGGCGTAAATTTAGCTCAAGCATTAGAAACTAAGCAGAAATCATCTTGTATAAGCTGAACTAAATCTAGCTTGCTAACAAAAAAGCAAAAGGATTAAGGGGTAGAAGCATTTTCTGCCCGCAGGAAGAAAAGGTTGCATACTAAAGCATGGTCAGTTCTGTAAAACTTTCACTGAGTTACGTCCAACATGCCTTTGACAAATCCTTTTTTGCTGGCCATCTTTAAACCCTGTATATACCTATAACTTGCTATATACAACTACAAACTCGAAGTCAAAGCATAACATCTTAGAGCTTAAGTCTCAAATACTTATTAAGGGAAAAAAAACAATTTAGCCTAAACAATGTACTGTTTCTCAGTTTCCTATAGATCCAATACATAAATAAGGTAAAATAACCTGAATTTAATGATTATGTAAACATTAAAAGATATGTTAGAAGAAACACTATTTTTTATATTCCTTGTATGTTTCATAGAGAGATCTGAGCATTTTATAACAAGGCTTAATATGCAAGAAGCACAGAGAACACAACATTCATAAAAAAGTATTGAATTTAATTCACTATGAGGTGGAACTTTCTATACTCAGTAGAAAAAGGCTCTGAATCAGAGAAGGCAGAAGAATATCCTTTCCTTCTGTCACCTGTACTTTAAGTTTTAGTGTATCACCATTATTTTTTGTGAGTTCCTCTCCAGTAAGATCTCTTGCACAGTATCTGAATGAGTCAACAGACACTGACTACTGATGGCAGAGGTGAAACTGTAGAACATACTGAGGTTGTTTGGACATGTGTGGTGGTGGGAACAGGGACATGGCATCAAATTTAAAGAAAATTCTTACAGTACAATGCAGTTATACCAGTCTGTTAGTACTATTTATACTGAAAAAGCAGCTACAGAAAAATATGCAGCAATATCAATGAATGTGAATCTAGAGTATTTCCTTTCCTCCTTTATCTGAACAAGATAGTTACCAGACAGTGGAGAATGAGAATAGCTGAGAAAGCTGAGGCAAATTGTCACTCAAATACAGACAGAAAAAGAGAAAGAAGGAAGTTTCTGGAGTTGCCAGTGATATTGACAAGTGCCTGAAGAGAAAAAAAAAAGAGTGGTATATTTTTCTCTCTTAATCCAAAACACAGACAGCTCCTGGGGGAGATAGTATAACATGGGAGAAGAAGAAAGTTTCTATGTGGGAACATCCACTTAAAGAATCCATTTTATCAATAACTACCCAATGAAATAAGTATCTGTGCAGAAAAGAATAGATGCAGTCACAAGCCATAAGCACTGCAGGGGACTAGCCCAAGTTGGGAGCAATCAGGGGGAGGCATTGTTTGTTAGGGATAAGCTCTGTATTTACAGAAGCCTCTTCAAATGGCATAGCCCTTATCTGCTAAAACATATCACCACCTGTCAGTGGAGAAAACAGCTCGTAGGCAGAAGGTGCATCAGATGGTAAAAGCTACTCCAGCAGAAACACTTGCAAGGGAAATTTCCTGGAATTAGTTGGAATATTAAATAGGACTTCACATCCCTACCCCTCCTTTGTGTCAAGGACAATCTTTGGACAGCTAAGAAATTGCATCGTTCCTGGCAGGAGCTACAGGAGAACTCATTTTACTTCAGAACAAGAACTAAGTCACTCAAAAACTAGCAACTTCCATAGCAGAATTAGGTGGGTATTGGTAGTACCAGTGGCTAAAACCCCAGATATTGCTCCCAAATCCTGATAGTGGGTTCCCTGATTCAGGAAAAGGAAACATCGTCGAGACACAGACACCAGATCTCCTCTGTGGTAGATTTTATTAAAGTCTCCTGACTAACATCTATCATTGTCTACAAAATGTACAGAATATCTATGAAAGAGGATGATATAGATTCACCATTTGGTTCAAATACAATGACCTTCAGTAGGCTATCTGGATATATGGCAATACTTCCATTCGATTTCTTAGAACGGGGCTGCTTGGATGCATAATCAGATAAGTTTTGTGGTTTTTTTCTATGTTTGAACATCTCTTTCTCAGTTCATCTTTTCACTTCAACATGGGTGTCATGGTTTTGTGATTTTCGGTTATTGGTATTCCACATCATAACATCATGTAGTGGACATACCTAGTTCTCAGAAGAGAAGGACTACTACATTTCCCAGGGTACTTTTCTCCTCTGTTACCATTTCCAGACAGAGGGAAAAGATAAAAGCTTGCAGATCACGAGAGCTCGTCCCTTTTTCCGCCCGTCTCTCATCTTGGCAGCACCTCGCTCTCCAGCCGTCTTATCGTCAGTAGTAGAGTAAGGCCTACCTTCATTTTGGGACATTCTCTCTCTCTGTATTGGATTTATCAGCTTAAATTGTAATTATATTGTATTATAGTGTGTTGTTTTGCATTCCAATATTTTATTTAGTAAATTAGTTTGTTTCTTCTCAGATTGTTGCCGCTGTTCTTTGCTCTCAGGGCCATCTCCTTACCCTTTTTTCCTTTTTCCCTTTTCCCAGGGTGTGAGCCCGTGGGTCCCCTGTCCCCTTCGTCACGGAACTGGGGCAAACGCCCGTAAACCATTGACAATGGGTAATTCTGGCCTTCTCTCATCCTCAATTCAACAGCTACCCTCTTTTTAATAGAATGAAGCTTACAAAATATTTTAGAAGTAAAGCACAATACCTTGAAAATCAATCTATTACATGGTTCCACTGCCTGGCATAACCACAGCTTGCACTTTCTTTTTGCATATTAATGTGCTGTATGTTTTCCAATTAGTCACAGCAAATTAATTGTCCTTGCCTTGCTGTAGACAAGGTCAGTTCAGCTGGCCTTGCTGTAGCATTTCATCTTGGGAATTCTTAGCTAAGAATGTGTTAAAATTAATTTTGTAGTTTTATTAAGAGGATCTGTTCTGGCACCAAATTCTATTTGAATGGAAAGATGTTCAGCTGTATGATGCTTTATCTATTTTACTTATTTCAAATTCAGTTAATTGTATAGTTAGAAAACACACAAGTAAATATAAACGTAAATTCTATCTACAAAACCTAGTTTAATTCAGATATCCAAATAAACATTTTGTTGGCTTCCTTGCTGTTTCTGCACACTGAGCATTTATTTTACAGAACTGTCAGTGATGTCTCAAAGATCTATGCACTGAAATATAACTGACAATTCCAGGCTGAACATCCTCCTCTACCTTTCCTATATCACAAGTAAGCTGGCAAAACTTGTCTATCCCACCTCTAACAGGGTTTTGATATCAGAGATACTTATGCTATCAGGATTCTCATCTGAGGCCAATTTTCTAATCCCCCTGTTTTAATATTTAGGTTGGTAGCACCAGATCAGAAGCGCTTGCCATGAATTTGTGGCAAGTGCCAGTCAATAGGTGTTCCTTCCAGTCTGCCTTTTCTTTTTTATTGGTATCGTGTTATTAATTTATCTTACAGCTCTTTCAAAATGGCAAGGATTATGCAATCAGCATCCATACTCCTGCAAAACATGTATTTGATACCTTCTCAAAAAATAGAAAGAGAAGTCTCAACACATGGAATGAAGCTTCTCTTTCATAATGGACTCACTTAATCCTTTGATATTTGAAATTTGTACGTAAAGAAATTTTTTTTAGATAAAATACAAATCCCTTCAGGCAGTCTCTTAATATGAACTTTTTTTGCATGTATTTTGGGTACCTTCTGTCCTATAATATGCAAAGGAATTCAAATGAAAGGAATATCAAAAGTATCCAATAATATGGATAAAGGCAAACGCAGAGTAGCTTACATTTTGTTCCTTGATAATTTTGCTAGTGTTAGGATTTTGGTTTTCTTACTATGAGACTAGAAACGTGTCTACCACACTGGCTACAGGAATACAATTAACTTATTTCAAATGCTTATTAAAGATATTTATGGAAACACTGGCCTGTTATTCAAATAACAAGGCAAGTTATTTTACTGCCTATTTAAACTGTAGCTTATTGTGATCTGGATGCATAAAAACTTGGCTTCATGATGACTTGCAATTATGGGCCTCTCTGCATTACCCCACACAACGGAAGTCCTCTCCACAAACCATCTCTAGCTCCTGGTTCAAACCCAACTTAGATCCAGTTACGTCCATGCATGCAATTGCACAGAAACTGAAGCTTCCATTTCACCATAAGCTCAGGATCTGATTCAAACCCCTTCAAAAGTAACAGAAAAAACATTCCTTGACAATAAGAGGTTTTAAATATACCCTGAATTCTTGACCTCTCTGAACAAGTCTATTAAGTAAAACTTAGTAGTATAACTATAATGTCTCTGTTTTCACTTCGTAACTAAAATTCAAACTTCTACAATTAGTTCTGATCAGGATGCTAATTTACTGTGATCAGAAATCAGTGGACCTCTTGAAATGGATCACAGTTGTGTGGGATCCAGGCCCGGCATAATACTGTCACCTGCTCTTATCTACCTAAGATCTAGGAATGGGAGTGACTTTCAGACTTGCACATTACCAAGATTCTAGGGATGATGAGGAAATGAAAGGGCTGTGATGAACTATTTGTCATCTTAACAGCCTATTCTTTGACCTGTGAATTTTTTGACTGTAGGTTTATTTCTTAGTCAAGTAAGGTATTAAAACAAACTCAATAAGTTGTCATATGAATCAGATCACATTCTTCCTTAGATATGAGTGAAATAAACTCAGACTTCTTTTGCTTTAAATTAGCAGAGGCACTTTTCAATTGCTTAAGTGACAATTTCCATCTTCACACTTGACATAAAATTTGACATATTTTTAGACAATAGAATTGACTAGAATGTCTTAAGTATTTTAGAGTTGGTAATTACAAATCTGCTGGTGATAAGTCAAACACAAGAATGACAAATGTACTTAAATAATTTGCAGCATGTGCTGTCTCATGTCTTCTACCTATGTCAGCTTCAAATTACCACATTGGTAAACATCTGCCTATTTAAAACCTATGCTTGGTCATATAGCTTTGCTCAGCTTTAAGTTTGCTGTAGAAATTTTTTCTGCATGTTACAAGTAGAGTTTAAATGCCCTAAAATATCCTTTGTTTTTGATATCTCAAGAAGTTGTTCTTCTCTGATAGTTTATGGTATGTTTGCCTTAGCAGTGACAGAATATACAGAATAACTCCAGAGAGATGCAAAGGAACTTTAGCATATTAGCATTCTCTCTGTCACACAGACTCTACGTAGGGTTTTTAAACAATGTGTAAGATGGCAAGATTTTACTTGGAATCACAGCATGGGCTACTTGATCTAGCATTTTTACCATAATTATTTTTTGAAGTTGCAGTTGCACTTCCAAGGGAAAAGGAATATGTTGACAGTGACCATAATACAAGGTCAAAATTCTACCAAGCACTCCAAATGATTATAGGACTGCAGGTAAGAGAAAAAGAGGAAGATCATTTTCAAGAAGCAGTTCAAAGAAGCACTATTACAAATGTATTAATTTGTTCTCAATTTAAAACTATTTGCTGTCTAACATCCTAAGGATCAGAGTGCTGTAATAGGTAAAATCTTGCTATAGAGGACATGCTGATATCTCTGTCTTCAGAATATCTAAACCAAGATACGTATCTTGTATGAGTTTTTAACTAATAAGTCTGTCAATAGTATTGCACTGCAAGGGGTGAGATTATAGTCAATTCTAGGTGCTTCTGAGAGTTTATAGCTTTGCTAAAATACGTGAACAAGTGCACATCTGTATCTCTTAAGCCGGCAATGTGTTCGATATCTACAAAAAAATGAAAGAAGGAAACAAAACACTCTTTGCTTTGAGTAAAGACACAATATGTGATTGTTAGAAAGAAGAGGTGAATTACAGCTGGTTCATTTTTGATCCAGAGATGACTCAGATACTGAAAAAATTAATTGAGCAAAGGGTTCAGTTAAGCTGGAAGCTTTTTTTTTTTTTAGTGTAGGCTCATATACCTTACTTACCAAATAAGAACATTATAGTACATACATTCAATTCTTTTAACATTGTTTCATTTTTCACATATGAATCTTAGCTGACACACACAAAAAAATCATGGAACAGGAACTTTTGGAACAAAGAACTATGAAGTTATTAACAGACAAGTTATGCTGGACTGCAGTCAATTAAGAGAAATCAGATCAAAACGATGAAATAAGGAGTTTCCTACTTTAAACTGAATGTATGCAGTCAAAATGTAGTCCTGTTATTGATTCAGAGAAGTCAATAAAGCCTGAGCTTGGTTCAAGGAATATCTATTTCCATCAGTAGGAAAGAACTAGTTAGTAACATGAATCTTTACTGGTTTACATTTGTTTCTAGTAAAGAGCAGCTTGTACACGTGAATGTAAGCAAGTGGCAAGCTGTTTAGCAACATTTCAGCTGGCTTATTCAAACTTAGGGTGAGAGTAATACATATTCTTAAATTTCATTGCCTGTTTCTGAGTGTAATCACCCTAAACAGACATATGCTCTAAACAAATATTGAGTATCAAAAGTGAATTTTAAAAAGGAATGTTTAAAAAGAACATTAACATCCCAAACAGAAGATTTACTAATGTGCACACCTTGATTATTAATCTTGCTTATTTGCAAAATGCTGCTAATAAGCTGTGTATCTTAATCAGAAGGCTGTGTAGCTCAGTCTGTAAAATACTGAATTGGATCAAGGTATATTGCTTATAAATTAAACATGCAGAGAACAGCCAACTTTGTATCTTGAGTATTAAACTATTCTCTCAATCAGCACAGAAGCGTGAGGAAACAACTATGCAGAAAGATCAAGGGCACGTACAGCTTTATCAGCATATTATTCTTCACGGTTGTACAACTAAGCAACTGTTACCAGTGGTTTCTCTAGAGCACAGCAAAGATTTTAATCACAAAAATACAAGTAGTTGGTAAGCGTACAGGGGAAAGGTTGGAATTCTCTTCCTGTAGCATGAATTTTCCAGAAAGCCCTCATAAAATCTAAAACAATTACAATATTGAAAAACTGGCCAGCAGAACATAAAAAGTATTAAAAATGGCAAACTATAATAACCCATGAGTGAATGTAAGCTTGAGGTGAACATTAAACAAAAAGTCCAGGTTTGATTTCTAAATATATATCATGATCCCTGAGCAACCACTGCTGTAGGGTGACTTTGCTAGGCACGGGCTATTAAATACTGAACTAGAGCATAGTGTTAACTAATACTAGTGTTTTGAATGCACATGTCTATAGTAGTATGCTGCTGTCTTCCTGTAGAATATTAAAAACAAAAAATGTTTTGAGAAGGAAATGAGTCCTTGCAACGTTTACTGAGATTTGGGTGTAATAGAAATTCCTGGCATGGAAAAACAGTTTGCAGGAAAAGGTAATGAATAAAATTGTAAAAAAAATAAAAATAAAAATAAAAAAATAAAAATAAAAAAAGGAACTTAAAGAAGACTTCACTGCTTGAGCCCTTACATAACAACTGAAAGTTACAGCCAAAAACAGATTTGCTGTAGGCTGGAACAGCAATTTAACGGTTCAAATCAGGAAGAGTAATAAGGTTTTTAAGGGATGCATCATTCCGGACAGACCCAACAATGCATATCATGTCATTATGAAAGCGCTCAAAATGTGGTTTGGAATTTAAAAATAAAAATGTCTAATCTAACATTTATCAAACATTATCTAGACAAAAATCTAAATTTTAAATGAAACATATATCTAATCTGGTTCTGTTTGTTTCCATTTTGGAGAAGCTGGGATTTTGGACAAATGGAATGGCAAAAAAAAAATTATTCATTTCCTCCTTCCCTAGAGACAACATTTCCTTCACACTAAAATTAACCGAAGTTGCAAAACATAAAGTTTTCAATGTTTAGTCTGTGATCATTAGAGTGACCCTCACAGATATATATGCAGAAATGTAAGTAGTACAAGTATTTTTGCAGACACAAAAAGAAGTTATTGACTCTCCAGTCCTTGTATATCGCAGCTGTCATTCATAAGACACACAGCTTTGTTAGCCAGCCTAAAGGGAGTTTGCTGCAGTCTTTTTAACCTGCTACTTCAACAGCACACTGATAATTCTGTGAAAGACACTGAATCAGTAGGGGGCTTGGTTTGAGAAGTCTTCGTTTATTGTTTTTTTTTTTAGAAATTTTTTGAAAGTCATATTTTCAGGAATAGTCAGCAATTGAAAAGGACTGGTATGTAGTAATTCAATAAACTGCCATTTTAAATTGAAAGTTCTCACTGTAGGTCCCTAATCTGAAAAACAGAAAGTCGACCCCTGGTTCTGAGTACAAAAACTAGAACTCAGTTTTTAAACTGCTGTAAGTGAGGCCAGCCTGATCCTGAGAACAACCTTAAGCAATAATTCTGAGTACTTTGGACAAATTCACTTCCATAGACTCACAACATAGCTGGCTTTCTAATATCCTTTCTCTGATGAATTGATGAGTAAAGAAATCCTAAGTCACTTGGTAACCACAATTTTCTTACTAGTACGTGAGTTAAAAGAAAAGGTGTCTTCAGAACACCTACCCTAGCCTCCTGCCAATTATGAACCATTAGACTTTGATACAGATATGGCCAAAAAAAGAAACACAATTATTTTTCTAAATGCCATCTTTCAGGAAGGCAGTAACTTGTTTCAGAGGCACAGAAGAGCATAATTATTACTTTTTTTGTTCAGCTTTATTTGCAACTGTGCTAAATAAATAGCCTTACTTTTGTTCCTTTCTTGCAGCTAGATACAGTTTTTCTTGTGATTAGATAGAGCTCTTCTAGAGCTCTCACCTTCTACACATTTTCTCTAGCCTTGCTATTGTGAGGTTCTTGACTTTTCCAGCATCATCTTTTAGCAGAACTATTTGTCAGATTGAAGGCAGGAGTCCAACATCATTTTCTCTAATATCTCTCATGCAGAAGGCCCCGACCCCTGTTGTACTGTACGTACTGTCCTTTTGTACCGACAACTCTTTCTTATGAGTCAAGTGGTACTGAACTCACATCCTTCACAGGATCACTGCTTCTCATTATCTGTAAGTCTGACTTGAATCCTCTGTTACTCCAGATGTCACTTGGCTCTCTTGCAGTATATTTTGTTTGAATGAGTCTAGCTTACAAAATCATCCAACTTCCTCTGTTCTCGTCACTGCTTACCTGTTCTTGTTTATAACATTTGCAGGTAGCACAGGGACTTACTACTCCCTGAGCAACACAAACAACATCCTTGGTCAGCACCAGCCCTGATTACTGATTTTTCAAACTCCATGCAGAAAGCACTCTGCTTGCTGATGACTGCTTTTCAGATTTGTCAGTACATCAGTTTTAATATACAAAAAGACTTATATTTTATTTTTTTTTTGCCCTTCTCACCCCGCATAGTATTTTGTAAGTGAAATGGATATTTCTAATTTCAAAACAGCCAATCTGCCTTAAAATATCATTTCTTTATTAGATAATGATATTCAGCACAAGCTACTGTACTCGGCAACATATTCAGATTTGCTTTTTCTGCACAGCAAGAGATTGGAGATTGCTCAGTTGGCAGAACTTGGGAATAATTTTCGTTTCCAACTGGACTGGAAGGAACATAACAGTGTAGGCCACTTTACATAAAGAACAGGGGATTTCAAAGTAGCTGCACGTTACTAAGAAAATCTACAGTTCACTTAACTGATAAATACAGGAAAAAGATCCTCTACTTTATGCAGTGAGAGGTAATCTTACAGGAAAAAAAAGACAAATAGGCTTTCTGGAACTAACGTAACACACTTTTCCTCTTAAAAATTTAATAGCTAAAAAGCTTTTAATTAAATAATTTTGTTAGTTATTTCTAATATGTTTATACTATATCCTCTTGAATGTGGTTGAAGAAACCTTTTTCCATCTCCCCCTAGGCATAGTACAAGGGCGCTTTATATGCAGACTGTTCTGAATTCAATACATCTTTGTACTCTGATGTGTTTTATTATCATAGCTGTCCATAAATGAGGATCTTGCAAAAACATAAGAAAGAAAATCCAAGAACTGAATAAAACTTGATCAACATTTTTTCTGAGCCTAAGTAAGGGCTTATTCATATAGTTTTGTTTAGCATATTGACAAGCAAAATTTAGACTACAGTTTAAACAAAGAGTTTATATTTAACATAGTGTTGCATTGCTCACTAAAACTTACCCTTCGATGTGTAGTAAAGGTCTTTAAGTTCAAAGCTACAGGGAATCAACTACCACTTCAAATACAGGCTATTACCAAGCAAATAGATAGCATTTTCAAGCAGGCTGTCATTAAAATATAGTCAACAAACTCAGCCAATTAGTCAGGTCAGTGTAACTAGCAATAAAGTTAGAAATCTTCCCATCTGACTTTTAAAATAGACTTGATTAGGCACCAACTAGAATCTTCATCAACAACATATGCATGTTTGTCTCATTAATGATGAGCTCGGCAGGCGTTATCACTGTCACGGGAGACATTCGGTGACATGTAAACATGACAGAGTTAAAAAAAAAAAAAAAAGGAAGCTTTCTATCAAATTTTTAACATAAGAGCAGAGATGGTTTATGGTACTGGAAAAAATTAGCTTAATAGTCTATGGCAGTAACTTTTTAAAAAGGTAATAAATACACTCTGTAGAGTGTGGGCTCATTCATGGATATTTACCAAAAACTGTAGTTCTGTTACTTTGACTTCTCTACCAATTTTTACTATAGCAAAGATCAATCTTGAGACTCCACTGATTCCTCAAGAGCTGCAAATAATAGCTATAGCCTATCTAAACGTGTTATAGATGGTCACTTCTCTGTACACACAACTAATAGGAACAGCAGTAGACAGACATCCCACAAATACGCTTTCTCTTGCAAGAATCCAGACAGCTGACGTCTCTCCCCAAAAGCTTAGGAAAGGACAAGAAAAATCTCTTACTGCATTTCAGCAGCTTCCCTCTTTGGTTACTTGAATGCTATTCTCATTGGCACTTAGCCAAAGCTTGTTGGAGTCAGTGGGAATCTTTCCATTTGCTTCAGTAATATTTGGATTAGGTCCATATTAGCTTTCAGATTTGCTCAGATGTTTCAAATATATCTGGCACTTATTTTCAAGGGCACGGTGTGAAGAAGAATGGCCTGTTTGCTGAATGCAATTTGATGTAATGTAGTTTTGCATGATAATAAATATAAATTTCTTTCCCATCTTGGTTTCTTGCTTACATTTCTGCTAATCAAATTGTAAACTAATTTGTATTACCTAGGCAATAAATGAGTTGCCTAAGGAAATAATAGCTGAATTCTTCATCCATTCTTTTATGCGAACGCTTAGATTAGAACTTTTTCTTAGACACAAAGATGTGAGATCAAAAAGCAGTGATTTTATGGAAGTATAACTCCAATTTACTTTCAGAGATTATATTTATTGGCTGTAATGTAACTTATAATACTTAATCTCTTCTATAATATTTAAAGAATCATCTGTCTTCACACTGTAGATTGCAACCTAAATAATTTTTTAGAATTGCCTTAATATTCTTAAAATATGCTGTCATCATTGCAGAACTTTACCCATAAAATTCTCACATGATTCTGTTTAATGCTATTACAATATGTGAACAATTCTTCAGATATATGACTCGTTAACAACTGACACTTTATATCAGGTGGTAGAATGTAAGAGGCTGAGAAATCAGATCATTCTGAACTGTTTTTCACATAATACAGTCCAGAATAATACTATTCTAGTGCTACAGGTGACAGTGCTGTAGTGTTACACACTAGCTAAACAGAAAGCTGTACCACTGCAGATTAGTTATATAAGATAATCCTAAAATGATATCATCTGTCAGCCATTCTAATGATCAATAAAATATATTAAATTATATGACTGGTTAATAAGAATTGAAATTAACAGCCAATTTTTTGAAAATGTGTCTGTCCAGGAGAAGTCTAGAAGAGAAGAGAAGCTAATTCTCAGCACCCAGCTCAAGGCCCATATAGGCAGCTGGGCAGACAGGCAGCAAGGTGGGTAGGCTGATCCCTGGTGCACCACATATGCTGTGGCAGAAACACTTGAGTTGTAGTTTCTCAGAATGAAAGGTGCAGATGTCACTTTAGTTCACTTGAATTGAACCGTATCTCTCCAGCTGAGCAGGCTCATTCTGGTTCACTTGGAAAAGGAAGGACTAAAACCAAGCTGTGAGGAGCTTCAATTGGAGAAGGGCAAAGAACCAAAGAGGACAAGGAGTACAGCTATAATTTAAAAAAGTCTTTCTTAAATGGAATATATCCGTACCATATTATGCATGTCAAAATTCATTCCAAAATTTAAGAACTTAAGATACAGCTGTAGTGATAAAACAGGTTGGAGGAATAATTAAGAGGTTTAATTACTTGGTCATAGCAACTTAATGTTTGAGAAGACATGAGTCCTGCTTTTCCAACTCCAACTCTGGTACCCCCTCATTAGATTAGTAGTATCACTAATAACGCACTTCATTGCAGGTAGTTCAGGATAGAGCTTAGCTTACTAACCACAGGTAAAAATGATATAAATGTATTACATTTTAAATCACACAATGGAAAGGAGAGGTACGCTTGTTTACCAGGACTTCAGTAGTTTTATAAAAGCAGAAATAACAGATCAGAAGAAGCCTGGCAATTACTAAATCTGAGTGAATCTCTTCCTCTTTATAAGTGGGAGACGTTGGAAAACTTCCATGTTAAGCAAGCAAAGCACCTCTACTTCAGAAAAAGCTATCCAGTGTTTGCTGCAGGGTAGAAAAAAAAACTGGACACCACAGTCTCTCTTGTTCGTAATCTAATTACCACTTCTCACATCCCTGAATCTCCATAATAAATTACACAGGTAGTAAATTCCCTGATGATTATCAAAGCATCACATAGGTTTGTTTTCTTTAGAAAAAAGCTTATAAAATTTTTTTTAAATGTCAATAAAACTGTTTGTATAAACTGACTTCCTCTAAATTGTGCTAATGTGTTAATTTCTTTTCTGTATTCTTTGAGAAATAGCCATTGAGGAGTAACTTTTGAGACACTGAATAATGAATAGACAGACATCTATATTCTCACTCTTTTTGTTTTTGGTATTTGATGCATTAAAACTATCAATATTGACAAAAAATTAATAGTGTTTTGTATTTACTGTTGGTACTTCTAAGAGATAGGTATTTACATCATCTAGGTATCTCTCTCTTGCTTTCAATAGCATTATTAAGTTTCGAGTAAATTAGGAAACTTCTGAAGCATGTTTCTTAAATAGTTGTACGTTATCATTCATTAAAAATACATTACAGTCTACTGTTAGCCATATTAATACATTCTTGGTCTTAAGAACTGAATGGAATGCCTCCATCATAATTTGCTGCATTTGAAAATATTTCTCATTTCAAAAGCATATATATATAAATATATAAAGCATACATAGATATATATATAGATATATATATAATGGCACTAATTTGAAGACTTTCTTTAACCAGGGAATGTGTTGGACAGTACACAGGGCAGAACAAAGACGCCATTTGAAAAAACGATTTAGAAATTTGTTCAGATTAAACAAGTAAACATTAACACTAAGAATATAGACCTTCTAAGCAACTCCTTTCACTGTGGTTTGGAAGATAACACCATTAAAAGAGCAGTGACATATTCAAAAACCATTGTTTTCCAGCCTGCTCACATTTCACCAATATTTGTTTGAAAAAATCAGTGATTTCTTGATATACACGCCCCATTCCCTGCATGTTAGTGACTTACCACTGAAAGCTGAGTTTGATGAAGTTAAATATTAAGAGCAGTTCACATATGCATATAGAGCAACAATAAAGTAGTGCAGCCTGACAACCAGAATACACTTCGCATTGCCTGAAGAGGAAGCAAAAGACAATTTTCTTTAACTGAAAACTGTGTGAGTCCATCTTTTACAATAATTCATACTGAGTTGCACATCTAGGGTAGGAAATTGCTTTCTGCTGTTCAGAAATTTAACTTGTTTTTTCTCAAAAATGAGTTCTTTCAGTTTGTGCAAAACAGAAGTGTTGATATGAGAGAACTCTGGAAGAAAAATCATGAAATATATGAATTCTTCAGACAGTCTTCTCCATTGCCAGCACTTTCTGATAATTCTCCCAACACAAAATTCAAAGTTAAAGCCTATATAATCATCAGCTTTAAAGGTTCTAAATAATGTCATCCATGATGTTATTGAAATTTCTTCCTGGATATTCTCCTAGAGATCAAACTTTTGATAGCCTTACACATTACAGTATCATTAACGTAAAACAAGGACTGGCAAAAAACTTCCTTTTTTTTTCAGTTAATAATGATTTCTATCTTTATTTTAAAGAAAAGTCTTATCGAACCATGTTACAAACCCATCAAATACCTGTTCCTGCTAAGACATATGACACTGTATAGTAGCAAAGTTAAGTGCTGTGACCAATCTTCAGCAAGGAACGCCTGGAACTGGCAGCAGTTCAGCACTCAGACCACAGTCCAATTTACAGTTTTGGCAACAACTTCCAGGACATTCTCCAAATTCTTACTACTGTCTCTGAGAGAAAGTGCCTCTTAGCAAAGAATGATCCTGGATGCCAGATACTTCACTTCCAGAACAAAAACAAATCACAAACTGCTTTCAGTGCACTAATGGTCACTGAAAAATAGCTTCTTCAAGGTAATATTTCCAAAAAAACTTCACTGACTGCACTAAAGATGTCAGTTCCTTACATAATCCTTTTTGACCAAGAGCATAGTGAACCATAGCCATCAGTTAGCAGGCATTTTACTGCTCAGTATTGTATATGAAACCTTTAGAAAACTTGCAGTCTGTTACCTTGCTGACACCTTTAAAAATATGTGGGATATTGTCCTTGACATTAAATTATCTAAGGCTTTTTTTTTTTTTTTTTTTTTGCTATGGTGTACAGTTTTCTTGCTGTCAGGAATGTCTTCAAACAAGTTGTTAAAACCACTCAGCAATAACCTTGTTGATAAACTCACTATCCAAAAGCAAGTTCCTGAGTTTTATATTACAGAGTGGAAAAAGGAATTGTCTTCTATCTCCTGGCCTCAGTCTATGAACACGTGTGCTACTATTTTGTTGGACTCACAACTGCACAAGTGTCTCTAGGAGTCTTCTTTTAAGTGTCATGTCCAAATCAATCTAGTTGTTTTAATAGGTCTAAATTTGGGGTCATACATGCTACCCTGGAGTAGCTCAGCCCACTCTTCTGTTATTTATCAGCATCCTCATTTTCCTCCATGAGGGATTAGTACTCCCCATCTTCTGGCCTAGACAAGAGTGATCCTTAAACAATTCCTTCCAAATATACCATAGTTAAAAAATAACAAGTGAAATTGATCATTGTCCTGGTTTCAGCTGGGACAGAGTTTATTTCCTTCATAGTTTCTGGTATGATGCTATATTTTGGACTTCAGGAGAAAAATAACGTTGATAACATGCCAGTGTTTTAACAGTTGTTTAACAATCAACAAAATGCTTGTCTGCAGTGAAGTTGAGGGTTTTGATAGGAAAAGGTAATTTTTAAGCAGTGATCCATTAACACTTTCAGTTTTCACATATCTTATGCCTTGCCACAAGCTACCCTGTACAGACTTAAGTTATAAGCACAGCCTCCTCCATAAAAGACCACAGAGGTATTGGTCTGATGTTAACCTGAAGAGTGATTCCTCATCTCTGCATTTCTCTTCTGGGAAGAAGTGAGGAGGTAACCACATACAAGGCCTTGAGTTTCTTTTGTAACTCTTACAGCTTAGGTATCACTGCATACCAGTATCAAGACGGTTGAACAGTTTCAGTTCTCTTCTGTTTTCAGTTTATCATATCTACAGGTCATTTCACTGGCTTTCACTACACAATTACTGTTCTATCTGCCTATGGTGAACCTTTGAACCTCTTCCTTATTGGACAATTTAAACAATAATAATTTGAAATATCAACCTAAGAAAGAAAAAATGCCTTCTGCAAGAACACTTTGGTCCAAGAAGAGGTGAGATAAAAAAACATTCCTTCAAAATTGTACTACCTTCATTTTAAAATGTTTCTTATTCTAGACATGTCTCTTGAGGAACCCAAAGAAGATGGAGGAAAGTGAAATACAGACAGGAGACGGACATGATGAGACCAGAAAGTCTATGAATAAATGAGCGGGAAAGTAAAAGTAAACTAAGGTAAAGGGCAACTTAAAGACATAACATTCTGGTGATTACATGGCTCATTACAGTAAGAAGAGAAAGAAATTGTAACGGTAGGTTTGAAATGAAAGTATGATTAGTATAGCAAATTGAAAATGCAAATAAAATAGTAATTTCATAACTGCAAGATATAGGAGTATAACCTTTACAGAAGATTACATGGTATTTGCAATGATTTGCAGACTTAAAAAAGAACAGATGTCGTTACCCTCTTTTACTTTTCTGACAATTACTTATGGTGAAGAGCGGGAAGGTTGACAGGAATTTTAACAGTGATTGTAGGTAGTTACATAGAGCTGCTGTGCATCTTCCTCGTTTACACAAGCAAATGAATACAAAGTGCTATTTTTTCCAGGTCTTTTGTGTGTTCTGATGGGCTTCTCACCTAGTTAAGTTGCAATAATTGGATACATTTTGAACATTTTTGTCCATTAGTCTTATTGTTCTTCTTGTCAATTAAAGATTTGAAATATGCATTACTATGCCAAACAAAGTTACAAAGTGATTTTAATGGACAGAACTATGAAGACAGAAGCTGAAGTTTCTGTACCTACCGAAACAGCATCTCAGAGAACAAACTTGAGATATTTGGAATATGAATGTGGTTACTACAGAATTCACACTCAGCAGTGAGAATTTTTTTAGTTGTTCATAAAAAATGTTGTTTATAAAAATGTTTATAAAACAATCAGAACATAAAATACTAAAAGAAAATTGGAGAGGGGAAAAGGTATCTGTCACTATTAATCACCATGGTACCTGACATTTTTTAGAAGAAATAAAGACCCTCAGAAAAGCTGGAGGCAGAAACAAATTCTTGCAAGTTAAATGAAAAAAATGCATAAAAGAAGCAAGGACTTTGGAGACGGCATGAAAACTAAACGTAAAAGTTTTAAAACAGGAAACCTAACAGGGATTATGCAGTCATCAAGTGACCAGAATATAACAGATGTACATAAAAGACACAGCCTCCTCTTCAAACGTACTCATACTGAGAAAATAATTTAAACACACTGAAGGATTTACCTTAAATAGAAATGTTAATGTGGAGAGCTCACAGAACAGATGAGCAGTAACAAAATGCCACAATCAGACAGTATTTACCCAGCAATTCAAAGCAACTTAAAGAAAAAGAAGCTATAAGTACAGCATATATCACTTAAATCTTGCCTTTTCTACCAAAGACTAGATAGGATTAGATGATCGCAAGTGTAATGCAGTATTTAAAAAAGGCCAAAGAGGGACAGTCAAATATGAAACCAACTAAACAACCCTACCTAATCCAAATGCATTTACGCATTGAAATATTCTGTGGCAGATTGCTGAAGACGCAAAATATTCATGACTTCAAAAAAGAATACAATTCATAGCAGAAAATCCATAGTTTCTAATCTCACCACTTCCAGCCCATTAAGAATTGAGGCACCCGTGGGCCTTAAAAATTAGTGTTGAGAAATGATCGATATTTGCTTACTTGTGCTTTTGCCCACGTTTCATTACACTGACACTGTCCAAGATAATCCTGGGCTATACGAACATTCACAACAAATTATTAATTCACCCTTACTATTTAAGTTAGGACTTTATTTGAATAGAGGCTACATTAGCACTGGAACATCTACAGTAGTTAAGTTTTTTAAATCTTTTTTTTTTTTTCCCCCAAATCCCTTGATGAGGCCACTAGGGTATTTTACATATGCACAGAAGAGATCTATACAGATTCAGAGGACTGTAAATAAACGTAACTTCATGTGTCACAGCCAAAGAATTAACATTTTTAGTCCTGCCACATAAGCTGCAGTGCAACTGTGACAAATTATGATCATTCCATATTCACCCACCTTCACAACCCTTTTTCTGGGCCTAGATGAAGGGTTTAGCTGCTTATCTATCAGACATTCCAAGCTAGTGTCTCAACTTATTGTCTCACCCTTGTCCTCAAGGGTGATTTAACCTATAGCTCTCAACTACAGGCCAACGTAGCCAAGCATTGCAGAAGTCAGCTCTGTAGGAAAGCCAGCAGCATTTGACTAGGGCAAAGAGATATTAATGAATGCATATTAAATGTCATGTAGAGATTCATCACTTGTCTGACAAAGGATTAGAAGTCAATATTGTTTGATTTCACTGTTTTTAGTGGTAGGCAACTATGATTTATTTCTCTACACTTAAACTTTCCACTGATGAAAGTTTCCAACATTTACACATACTTTCCTGTTAAATCACTATTATTCATATATAAAATATAGAAGTAATGTGTGCCTACGTGAGAGGGTCCTGTTTTTCTATTTCTTTTAAGAACAGTAATTTAAAAAATTAAATTGCTGCATAGAAATTTCCATTTTGATTTTTTTGATGGCTCTGCAACTGCTAGAATCATTTATTGCCTCAGTTACTATATTCCATTAGGTTATTTTCATGTTTTTACATAAGTGAACTTAACAGGACAAAAAATATTTTCTTCACTGCATTTCTTTCAGTTGGAGTGGAAAAGTATTAGATTAAAATAATTCTGCAGTCTGAAATAAAAGTGGTCAGCAGTACTGAACAAGTAGCCACCAGAAAAAATAGTTTCCCCATAATTCTAATCCAAATTACCCTCTTTCAACTTTCTGCAACATGAAAAAAATACGAGGCAGAAAACCTCAGGGATTTCTTAAAGCTTCAGATACATAGTTTCTGTTCATTCAAATAAAACTCAGCAGCACAGCAGATATTGATAACTGCAATGCTAATTTAATGCAGATGATAGGGATGGTATTATACTGCATATGTAACGCAAGAGTGTTCTTTGTATATGCAGACACCCATGTGTTATTATTTATCAATTCAATTGACAATATTGCTTAAATGCAAATTGCTAAAGATTGCTATAGGATAAAAAATGTTGAGTCTCAAAATTATCCAGTATGATTTAATATCTTGTACAGAACAGTTTGCATACAGTACTCAGAAACAAATTCTTGACGGCTGCTGCAGATCCTGCATTCCTGTTTCAATATCGTCACAAAACCCAAAATATTACCTTGAGGAAAGGCAAACTTTTGAACAATTCCACTCTGACCTAACACAAAAAAGCCTTAGTTTTCATTATGCCCTTGCTATTGCTGGGCAATATGAGCAAGCATACAGTGCTTTGTATTGGTACAGTATCTTGGTATTTCATTATTTTTATTAAATTGTGCTTTATTAATGTTTGCAGAACTAGCTGACAAAAAAGAGAATCTTACAAAATCTTTGTATAGCAAAAAAGTAATACAAAGTTCCCAAGAAAATAGACAGCACGGAGATATTAAAATGACTTATTTCTGTTTCCTTTAAGTGAAATTATCTTCATACTTTTCTGAGTAATCCATATACATTCTCAGAAAAACTCCTTATGTAGTGCATACATAGGTTAATTTCATATACTGGAACTTATAGTAAAGTCAAATTAATCAGAAGTAGATTCTTGAAGAGTCGTTGTGCCTTTGTTCTGTCTCATAACCTCTGGAAAAAATCATCACAGCCCAGACGATGATAAAAATGATTGAAGTGAGAAACTTAAGGAGGAAGAGACAAATGTACAGCAGAAAAACTCTAGTAAAATCTCATTCAATTAAATCAATAAATCTCCCAACAGCATAGAAGAGAACAGAAGTGCTTTAGTGGTCAGGAGTTAATCTAGAAAATCTGCCATCTAATCAATGTGAAGTTGCCTACTGAGAAACAATTACTGTTTTGAGCTGCTAAAAAGTTTTGTTTGCACACTCTGCCATTTGCCAAACCTTTTGAAAGATTACATTTTCAGGTCAGGGCACTGGGTAGAAAGTAGAGTTCTTACTTTCATACGAAAGCTTCTAGGAAGTCAGGGCATCACATAGATAGAACCCATACTACAGAGGGAATAACAGGTTTACGTTTTTGACAGGGACAATTGAATAGTACGCACTTTGGAATTTCAGAAACAATTTGATGGTATCTGTAAAGAGAGGAATGACATGCACATAAAAGTTGCAACTGCAATTTCAGTTGCAGAGAGCATGCATTTTTCATATGCAAGTAGAAAAAATGAGTTTGTTCATATGAATAAATGCAAACATGCAAAAGTTGGCTGGCACTAGCTAGTTGCATTGCTATGTTAACATTAACGGAAACCTTGCTGGAAGCTTCGGAGTATAAGAACCAGGATAACAAATGTATGGGGAGACATTTCCAGGAAAATAAAGAGTAAATAAGGAAATCTAACAGCTATTCTTTTATTATACCCTTGCTTTTTTTCCTGTGTATCTGGATTTAATCATTTTTGGTTATAGTTCTGCTTTGTAAATAACTGATCTTCTGGATGTGATTCTGTCAAAAAATAGACTACTGGACAGGTATGGGTGAAACAATACTGTTATTTTCCATCTGATGACTTCTTTCTGTTTTGAACTATTCCTTCTGCCAGGAGTTTTGATGTTGAAAATATGTCCTCCTGCAGTACTAAGCGTAGCACATGCTATCATGTACCTGTGGTGAGATTATTTCTCTCTCTACCATCAACTTTACATTCCTACAGAATCTTTTCCTTCAATGTGAATTCCCCAGTGGATTCTTTCAGAGGTAGCTAGAAATATCATACACTTCTTGTGGATTTTCACTTACAGCTGCAGGATAGACAGCGATCAGACTTAACTCTCTTGAGATTACAAATGTGTCTGTGTTGCTCAGACCTTCTGTGACAAAAACATAGGAAGTACATACTACAACTGAGGCTGGCTGACCACTACATGCAATTTCCAGCATACACAGGAATGTACACCAAGAGTTAAGTCACAGAAGGCATTTTGGATGCTTTTCAAACTAAAGTAATATTCCCACATATTTCAGCAGAGAGAGAATGAAGTGTACTCTTTTTGAGATTAAGAGTAAACTGACTGACTTTAATGGGAGCAAGGTACAACATAAACTATTTTACTTACTTTTTACCTCACATACGTGTTAAAAATAAAATATGTATTTGGGGGAAGGGAGGAGAAAGGCAAACTAGATATTTCTTTTTCCTTTTTCTACTTATCTGTATTGTACATCTTCATTAACGATGTAATAGTCAAAAGCACATTTTTTTCTCTTAGAGACCATCTGGCACTGTTAAATTTTTAGGGAAGCCTTCATTCATCTTAATGCATGGATTAGATTTATCAATTATGATATCAAAGACACAAAGGTTATTCTTGATAAGAGAACTTTTAAATCAAAGCAGTGATAGGCGATCTTTATAACACCAAATGTAACGTGACAATATATAGGCAATATGTGTTGTAATGTATTTGCATTTTAAAAAGAGTTATGAAGTATATGTTTCTGTGCTATTTACTTTTTTATCTGATGCTCTTTGTTCTTTTTAATTTAGAGAACCCTGGATCAAACAAAAGTCAATTATAGCCATGCAGTCTTATCAAGCAAAACCACATCTGAATAAGGTTTGTAGCTTGTAATCAGTGTCAAATAAATTAGAAATACTATTAATATTAAAAATAACTTATTTTAGTTGTGATAGTAGTTGTGGCATTAAATCTCTAAACCAACTAGCCCATTTAAGACTAAAAGTTGAGAATACAGACACTTTCACTATTAAGAAAGCCATAATGAGATTGTTTACAGGTATTTTGACCTGTGTTATACTACTTAGCAAAACTTATCCATGCAGCACTTATCAGACAGCAGTAAATAAATTTGAACAGCTGCGTTCATGTCAGCCTGGGCATAATCTCTCCCAGCCATTTAACTTCAGCACTGGTAGACTTGGTATGGGCAACAAGCATCCTACAGAAAGACTGCGATCGCAAAAGACACTAATATGCTCGTAGAAAACTGCAAGAAACCATGATCAGGAAGGGATATTTTCAGGTGAAGTCTAAATATATGTATTTTACATAATTAATAAATCTAGTACAAAAAGGTTTACCTAGAAGTTGGCCAGTTCTCAATAAAACATTATGTAGCATCAAATCAAGCATACAATTCCACCCTATAAGTGCAATGACTCATTCTCTCATCATCACAGCTCATGGAAGCAACAGCCTCACTTGATGAATGACAACTATTCCATTCCTAAAGAAATAAATCAATAAATCAGATTCAAAAGTTAGACAAAAAGATTACAAAAAAGGTAAACCGAGGCAAAAATGTTCCCTGAAATCATTTGGTGGAAAGAGGATACAATTTGCTTCCATTTTTTTATTAAGCTGTTGCATCAAAAGACTGAGACTGCATTACTTTATGATAACAACCCTACATTAACATAGCTTTCCATTATAGTTTATGTTCAATATTGCTTGAATATCTGCAATAAACCCTCAACACTGCTCAATTTTAGTATATAATTATAAGCTACATTTGTTTTCAACAAATTCTACAGCAAAATCTGCTAAATATCGAACCAAAGTAAGTTCTAGGTTGACAAGATTTATTAATAAATTGACAATTTATTAATAAAAAAAAACTAATGCAAATGGAATCAAGTGATATATTACTTTTTTTTTTTTTGAAGTATTCTTTAAGAAAAAAAGAACCTGGAAAGGTAATACCTACTTCCATAACTATTCTGCACCTTACTTTATTTCTTATAAGCAAAACACACGGGGAGGAGAGAAAATTATGCTAGTATCCGTACAAAATAAGGTCATTAATCAGAACATCTTTGAAAGAGGTGAATGAAAATCACTGATGAACAGCACTACCTTGGCAGAAAAAAAAAAAAAGCATATGCACAAATCTCTGTATTGTTATTCAAGAGTATTTTAGCCCTGTAGCTCAGAAATAAGTAAATGGCAAATGCTAATCTACATCTGCGTGCATACACATGAATGCATAAATGTACTAACGAATATGATGGTTCTAAAGTATCTTGTACTAAATCTTCAGTAACATTCGTGAGCATCTGTTCAGAGAAGTCAAAATAATGTACCTTAGACTGTGGCCTGCTCTGTTTGATAGAGATTAACTATTTTCTCATTCTCCACAACAACAAAAATCTTAATATACTTTGGGAAAAAACTTCTAAATAATAATTATCATTTTTCAAATATTCTACAGAAATTGTCTTTTCAAGAAGGGAAACTTGTCCCAAATATTATCAGGATTACAGTAAGCATTTAATGAGTTAAAAACATCTTCAACTATTTCCTGAATCAGGACAACTTTAGAAGCAGTTTATCAAATTCCCAGTAGAATGATCAGAAGGTGCATGTTCAGATATGAACAGAACCTTATGAAGATGAGATCAAAGGTGAAAACTATGACAAGAAGGGACGTTTCAAACCTTCTAAATAAAGGCAAGGCTACCTATAGGTCTATAATTATAAAAGAAAGTCAGTTGGGAAAAAAAAACTTTTATGTAACAATAGAATAATTACTAATGATTTGAAAGAAAGTGGTTTGTGCCCCCAAGAGAGTATACCTGAAATTTTTGAGCATTTTGAGCATAGGTGAAAGCCAATGGAGATATTTATTTAAAAACATGGCATGCTCAGGATTCAGAATGTTTTATTTACAGATCAATAACATATCAAAGCATCTGAAATAGCATGCATGCAGCTAGAGTGACTGAAATGATTTGTCAGCCACATGCTACGAGTGATCATTTGCTACCACACAGCATTCACCAAGTGGCCAGTAACAGGCTCCTTGATCCTGAAATAAACTGTTGGTAACTATGCGCACGTAACAAAGCGCAGTTCTGCCCTAAGGGCTTTAGCTGAGAAATTACTAAGAGGGTACAGGGAGATCCTTTCAGTACTGGCACATTGACCTCATCAGGACAGATGCAGTCAACAGGCCCCAGAGACCCTGGGACAGGACAGCAGTCAGTACAGCTTTGCCAGGGCAGCCAAATGGGATGGAACCAGCGCACTGTCACCGTGGCTTCCCAGCCTGGAATGATTTCTACAGTAGGAGTGGGGAGATGCAGTCATCTTGAGCAGGACCAGTTTATTTGCTGGTAACTGCCCTACCATCCCTCTTCCATCAGGCTTGGAAATACCTAGCTTCCAATACAACGTCACATCATGGTACGATGAACACATACAGCATGTTCTAATTAAAATGTAGATTCTATTCCATGTTGTGTACATAATACACAAGTTTCTTGAATACATCCTATAAAGAAAAGTTTCTTCTTGAATACATCCTATAAAGAAAAGTTTCTGGTCCAAAGCTGTGTAAATGTGATTATGATGCGATGCTAATTTGTTATACTGTAGGTTCTGCATTTCAGCTGTTGATATGTATTTTTCAAGTCTTTTCAGTGAATCCTTTGATTTTTCCTAGTAACCAATTGATGAGTTGTTGCTCATTCTCTTTCCAGTTTTATGCAGATCTTTCTAAAACAGTATATTAAAAATGGTTCCCCATGGTTTATTCATACAGTGGGACAAACTTTGAAGTTACAAGAATTTTATTCTGTTTCACTCTATATGGGTTATGCAATCCAGATGATTTTTAACTTGCTGCTTTTTATTTTGACAAGGCAGTTATCACACAACAAGGAAGATTCATATCTCACCCCTCTTACTATTCAAGTTTTAGTCATTCTTATTTGTAACTTAATACATTTTTGTGTGCAGAGACAGAAATCCAAGTGAATAAAAGACACAGAAAAGTTGAGTTGCAAACACTGAATCTTCATATACGAAGGTAAAAATAGCTACTTGGTGATCTAATGAGCTAGCAGATCATTAGTATGATGATTTGGTTGAAATTAGATTCCTGAACACGGATCTAGAAGCCTAGTAACTGCCATTCTGTTATCAAAAGAGAAATAAGAAAGCTAAGCTTCGGCAAGTATTAGTTTATAACATTAAAATAAGCCTCTAAAATTGATCTCTTATCTTACAGAGAGAAACCAAAAGCAGGTTTGTTTGATTGTAATTACCAGTGATGACTACAGCTGCTTTATAGACTTTTGCTTTGGACTGAACTAAGCACCAGATCTTCCTGTTGCATTTTTTATTGCAGGAGTATTAAAGTTATCTTCAAAGAAAAGGAACCATTTATAGCAGAGTCACAGAGCCAGGGTGAGTTACTGGACTGCTTAGCTTGAGAACACCATAATAAACCCAATTTACATCTCTCCTGATTTGTTTAGTATAAGGAAATACCAACAACAAGGAGAAACAAACATCAATGACAGAAATACACTACATAATGCACATGTTTAAGCTGGCTACACATTTATGAGATTTTATTCAAAAAGTAGATCTGAATTTGAAATCCAAATAGAAGCAAAATTATACCGATGGGACAAGATCAAAAACTAAGAACAGGAAATACTTGAACATGCAACATTAGGTGATTGCTTTTGTTTTTCTTTCAAGGGAATACTCTGTGTACAAAAGGTGACAGAACATTGGCAGCAATGAAAGCACTGCATTTATCAACAGAGACAACCTATCTCAGAGGATATAACCAAGAAAGTTTTCCTACCCAAGTGTTACCAATGAACTTTAAACAGAAGGGCTCAGGCACACATTCATTTTACATGGCCAGTCTATCACCAATTACGTAACTAAATTAATTCCTTCACACTCTAAAGTTTCTTCTCTCTCATATTTAATAGTAAACTAATTTGACAGCGATGTTGATGAGTGCTTTAAAATCAGTTAAGAAAAAAGAATTAGAATATACTTGGACATAAGACAAAGAACATGCTAGTCAGAAATTCAATGACAATAAAGAAACAACAGCCCTGTTTCTTCTGACCTGGAGCTCAGTAACTTAAAGGTTATCATCTTTACAGTGGTAATTACCTTTATAATTTGTTATAAAGGTATGACACTAAATTATAAAATTTATAGCAACGTTGCCACTGTAATGGTAAGAAACAACAATATCTTCTAACATTGATTTACAGGAGGCACAAGACAAATTCCATAATACCAAACTAAATCAAGACTATTTTGTTGACTTCTCAAGGGTATGAATTTTGCCAGAACACATACAGATTGTCAGACTTTTATTTTTTTTTTAGAGCATCTTTAGTCACAGACCATCCCAGAATGGATTCTCCTACTGGCATGGTAAATGGGATTATTTTTTCACATTAGTGTTCCTATATTTATTATTTTTCTTTGCTGATTTCACTAAAGCTCTGTTAAAGATTTCAAAGCTGTTTTTCAGGCAGTTCTTGCAGTTGCCTCAGTTTTTTCTTTTTAACTCTCTGCCACATACATTGACCTTCTGGTGGATTTCTGTTCAGTTTTCTCCTGAATTCACAAAGAAAGTTTAGAAGGAAAAAACACAGAAAGAGGTATCAATATGCACTTTTACTGCTGCACAAAGCAAAACCCTTCTAAAAATGCATCAAAACATCCAAGTGTTTTTTCATTTCAGAAACAGATATAATAGGCATCTTGTCATAAAGCAGCTGCTTCCAGCACTGCTTAGAGAAAGCTAAGGTCGTGTTCCTTTCACAGATAATAAACAGAGTCCATGCAACTAGAAATGCAGCAGGTGGTTTAATAACACCTTTTCTCCACAGTAAGAATGTATCCGTATTGCTTGTCTTCAGAAAAGCAATTTTTTTCACACTAATAGATCTAGGCAGAGAAATATGGCTTTTGTCACAAAAATGTATTGCAGCACTATAGTCTTTATCACTGAGGTGAAAAAGGGCTTTTATGTTTATTACTACAGTTTCAAAAACTTATTTTAAAAACATAAACACCGTCATTGCAGATATTCAATCATGACAAGTGCATTATTCATGATGTATGTGATAAGCCATTCATCAGATAATGCTTTATCTATGTTATGACTCTTCAGTATTGACTTTCAAACTTAGAGAAGCGCAGCCATTAATGCTTGCTGCAAAGCATAGTTCTAGTTTCCTGCAAGTGGAACGCTGAGCATTCTTACTGCAGCAGCTTTTCTGAAAGCTCCCCACCTGTAACAGAAGCTAGCATTTCCTGGAAGGGTCAATGTCTCCTCTGGATGTGAAAGTGGACTGGAGGACCAGGAAGGATGTTACACTGCACATACACTGCATGCTGGATTCTCAAACCCTTGAGCAGTGAGTACTAAATCTGCTTATATATCTGATAATGATGCTTGCTATTTGTACAGTGGTGACACCAGAGTTGGGAGTCAGGTATAAAGCTTACTAGTTACGTACACAGGGAAAGAACAATCAAGAAATTGAATATGTAATTGGATTATTTTAAACTTCAGCTTTAAAAATTTAGAGTAAAAGCATAAAAGATGCAAAAATTTCAACATCTTGGAACTTCATCTATTTGTTTCTGTAAATCATCTAAAACTTTATTGTTACTATCAATGTGTGAAACAAATAGAAAGAGTATAAAAGGATGTCAGGGTTTTTCCTTCATTAATTTTTTTTAAGCATCTCATTCAATAATGTTTTTCCATGAAGAACTATCAATGAATTTTATGACAACACAGGGTTTTAAAAAATGTTTTTGTAATAAACATTAACAATGCATATTTTTGTTTTTAAACACCTTTTGGCTCACTTTACCCTTAGTTATGTCTGCTATATAGAATTCATCCAAAGGATAAATTCATGGAAAAGTGTAGACTATAGCAGAGAAAATATGAAGAGCAAGATGGAAATAGAAGAAAATTTAAACAGGAAAATAAAAATCAAAAATGCTGGAAGTTGTAAAAATGAAATAAGAAATGCAAAATCATTCATATTCACAATTTAACCAAGGCACTGCACAAACATTTATCCAGAATTTAGAAACGCTACTGTATCAGCATCAACAGGTTCCAGATCCCTTGATCCTCAACAAGTAGCTGCTTTCAGAATTCGAAATCCTAACTCACTATGCAAGGACAACAACCCTACTGGACCTGGAAAGAGGGACATCAGCCTAAAGTCCAGTGAAAAAGCACAGCAACCCAGGCAGTTCCTGGGAGACCCACATACTATTTAATTCCAGTCAGACAAAATGAATTCCACCTAGCACTGGACTGATTAGAGGAGGACTCTCAGAAGACAACTTCACAGAATCACCTGCCAGCTCTGTTTTGCCTCAGCAACAGCAAATTGGACAGTCTCTTTCTCCGGCCTTCCTAGCTAGTACCTTCTGCACTAACATTTGTACAAGTAAAAAATTCGCACTTCAATTTCCCTCCTATGGCAGGAAATGAGCAGTACAACTTCATCATTCACTGATAGCAATGAGCCTTACATGGATGAGCAGCAGAGTAGAGAATCTGCAGCTCACTTCTCTACCTAGCTGGCACAGGAATGGTGCTGCCCTCACTGAGCTGTCACATCTAAAAGCACTGGGCCCCAAGCATGTGCTCTGATAGAATACTAATCGGTTGGTAAAGGCTTGCATATGATTTACTCCGGAATTGACTTTAGCAGTAAAACTCTTTCTGAACTCATGGGTAAGCAGGAATTATGGGAGTAACAGGTATTTAGCAGCTGGCATATACACATGCGAGACTTGGACCATATTAAATTTGTTCCTCTGTTTATCAAATAAAAAGTAATTATGTATAATATTTGCCTGCGAGAAACCACAAGTTATCAAGAAAGATTCTTAAAGTAATTGAAGTTGGAACCCATAATTGAATTTGAGATGCTTCTCCTAATCTGTGATTCTTCGCAAGATGAGGGATATTATCTTTTCAGTATACTTGCTGGATTCAGCACTGTGCCTCTATAGCACGCTATTACATTTGAAGAAGCAGATGGTGATGAACATACAGCACTTCTTTAGTCTAATAATAAGTGTATAGAACTTAATGATTTTGGCAAACATTTAACATTTTATTACTGGCAATGTGTTTTGCAATACTCATGTAACACAGCAATAATAAAGAAAACAAAACTGTTGCTCAGAATGTTTACAGTGTGAATCTTCACAAGTTGTTTGAATATTTGTTAGAGACCTGGCATAAATAGACCTCTTCCACTTACATTCCAGAAGGTTTATCATAAAAGCAAATAATGGAACCAAATATACTGTGGAAAAATGTCCTTCTCCAGAAAAAAAAAAAACAACTTCCACTCTCCAGCATACTTTTTCCTAAGAGCTCCATTCATGATATCTTTCATATATTGAAAGGCGGAGGTACATGGAGGTACAAACGACTACCCTAGAGCACTCACTACACCCAAAGAAGAGCCAAGAACACCATTTAAGTTCTCAAATCTAAAGCTATATAAATAGGAGCTTCTAGAAAAGTGATGCCAAATAGCCCTTTGATTTTCCTGTGTTCTTGAAGGGATATTTGCAGTCACTGTAGTTTGAAGAATGATGTGAGTGGTTAACACTGCCCCATAAATGCACTGGAACATCAGTGCCTCACCGTCCTATAACCAGTCATGCTGCTTCATCTCCTTTCCTTACATTTATGGCGATTTGTCTGATTTGAGGTTTTGAAGACTGTCCAGTGACAGCATGGACAGTTGCTTAAATATCTATTGTGGTTTCTGAAGGTTTTTTTCCTCTGCCAACACTTCGTACATCCTCTATTACCATTAAAATGTAGAAAATACTTTGCAGGTATACAAGACCACTAATGGACGAGAATAGCTTTACCATACAAAGATGTGAAATTTAGAGAAATTACCACATTAAGCTTTCTAACATAGGTTGTTTTTTTTTGTTTGTTTGTTTTTTTTTTACGTCAGTGAGGCCATGGTGTGCACTTTTATATTGAATGCTAAGTTGTTAAAGAGAACTTGTGTATATCAAAAAGCTATATGGAAAGACTTCAGTTGAAGAAGCTCGTATTGAGCAGAACATTCTCATATTTGGCTCACTCTCTCTCTCCACTAGGCAATACCAATCACTAAGGTCTTCAATCCAGGCATCAGAGGAGTCAAACAGCATAGTTACAGGATGCGTAACATTTGTATATCCTGACATTTGCAGAACTTTCTTGCTCAGATAAGTTATTTTTTTCCTGACTTAATATTTCCACAATTTTCTCCAATCTTTGATCTTTGATCAGGGGAAGTATAGATACTGCAAACTCTGCCTTAAATTCATACAATTTTTTCTCTGTAAAATATACCAATAATGACTATATTCAAAAGAAGATTACAAGGCTAGTAATGGTAGAGTGAATAGCAATGGTTTAAAATAATTCTCAGACATGAAATTAAAGAACCATTCAAAGATTCAATACTGTATTCATGGCAAAAGAACACGGAAACAAGCTAGTGATTCAGTTTCTACAGAAGCTTTCTTCCATTTAAATGCATGTCATTCTTCTAGATAAGAAAAATAAGTTATTGATATCTTTTCTTCCTGGGCAAAAAAAAAAACCACTCAAATGGTTCACAGCTCCATTTTGTGACTTTTACACTTTCATTGTACCCTTTTAAGGATCAAACACAATGAAGAAAATTTGCTTAGTTCACAGTAATGTAGAAAAGCATAGGCAGCTTTCACGGAATCACAGAATACCCTGAGCAGGCAGGGACCCACAAGGATCAACTCTTGGCCCTCACACAAGACCACCCAAAACCCAGTGTCTAAGAGTGTTGTCCAAATGCTCCTTGAACTCCTGCATTGGGGCTGGGCCCACTGCCCTGGGCAGCCTGTTCCATGTCAACTGCACTCCAGAGCAGACCCATTCCCAGACCCTCCCCTGACACACTCCATGCTGTTCCCTCAGGGCCTGTTGCTGTCACAGAGAGCAGAGCTCAGCGCTGCCCTCCACTCCCTATGAGGAGCTGCAGCCGCCATGAGGCCTCCCCTCAGTTTCTTCAGCCTAGAGGAGGCTAAGACAAATTATAACAAAGTAGTTTAATTAAAACAAGCAGTTTTGTTATACCATGTTTTCAATGCTTGTGGTTGGATGTGTTTTTCTACTGGTTAAGTCTCTCTGCTGTTACTACTAGGAAAATACTAGAAAGCAATGCAAAGAAATGTGCCTTCAAGTGACCCACATGGCATTGGGACTACTGGATTGTTTTGTTTGGCACCTACACATTATGTGATCATACAAAGTTACTTAAGAAAAGTTTCTTCCTCTTCAAATTAGACATCAACTTTCCTAAGCAAGTCACCTGCTCCACAGATAAACAAACATGCCTTGTTAGTGGATTCCTGTAGAGGCTATTCATAGGAAATATTTACTAATCAGCTTTCCATAAGCGAGCATTTATTCTGACAAAAGCCCAGTCAGTTCAAAAGAACTCAGGAAGCAACACAAAAAAGTAAGTTTCCATAAATGTACATATGAATATTATGAGAAATCTTGTACTATTCACCCCACTCTTGTTAAAGAACTGATATTATTAAATAATTGTTTATTTGGGGGCTGTGGAATGCCAAAGTAATGTTGATGAAGTGGCAATAATAACAATAAAATATTTCAGTTGATTTGATTCTCATTTTAAATGTTAGGTGATAAGGAGTAGTTCAAATTTTTTTTTAATTTGACTTAAGAATAAGTAAGCAAAATTAGGAAAAAGTAACTTGTTAGAAGGCATTTGTAAATATATATGAATATATTTATGATCTGTTTATACTCACAATGAACATTCAGAAGAGATTTTAAGAAATTGCTAACATGCCCCAGCATTTTGCTGTAGGAAGATCTGAGTGACCAAATATAGTATATATTTATGTAGGTCACTCCAGAAGTAATGCCTCATTTATTTCCATGGAAGATACAACCAATACAAAGAGCACAATAGCACTATTTGATATGAACTCGCAGCCACAAAACACTCTTTGAAGATCACCACCACCATTACCTGTGCATTTTCACCAGCGATGAACAAGAGCTGATGTGTCACTCTCAAAAATCTGCACCAGTGGAGGTGACCCACTCTTGCTGTCTCCACTGCCTCACTGTGTTCACATCCACTGTTCAGTCTCCGTAAAAGTTCAGCAAACAGTGATGAATGACAAAGGGTGCCATTTTTTTCCTGCATGGAGGAATTCAATTTCACCCCTCTGCTTCATATGCACTTTCATGTCAGTTGCCATTCTGTCCGACTGCCTCTCCACTGCTATCTGTTACATGGCAACAAAATGTAATGGAACATTGGTGGGAAGGTTCAACCTCTACTGCTATATCACCACCATCTGTATCTGATGTTGTGAGCTAACATCATGAAGTAGGAGGCATTGCTTTCAGAGCAGCCCTCATATGTTTCTTAAACATGAATTGTATACCAATGCACATCTGTAAAAAGTAATCAACATTTCATGCCACTAGAAACTTGAAATCAATTATTAAAATTTTTTCAAGCAGCAAATTATATTTTATCCAGTTACTGCATTTTATTAGAGAAGCAAATATTTAACTGCATTGCATACAGTCACTAAGAGATATTCAAGGTCAGTGGTTTGCTTTATACTCCCTGAAAGAGTATTAAAAACAGCACAGCCCAGAGCATCTTACTCTTCAGCAAAAGCGGATGTTCCAAAATACAGTTATTCTTATCACTTGGAGGGTCCTTGGCTTCTCATTTCTTCTTTTGATCAAAAGTATATGCTAAGAAACTGTAAATACATCTAGGAGTTTCATTACACTGGCTGCTTGGTCATAGTCCCTGGGGTACTCTCATGTCTTTAGTAGAATAAAAACAACTGCCAGTAGTATTAAAGCACAAGTAATGTTTCAATACCCTTTTGTAAACAAAGGAATACAGTGAAGTTTAATACCCAGCTTAGTAACACAAAGACGGTTGGTCCCAGAGGAAAAAAATGCCACATGAAAACTAGGCTCTCTTCTTGTTTCTTTGGATGTATTGCATGCCCTCAAGAAGTCATCTGACCTTACCTCCATTTTATCATCAAAATATGAATGATGTTAATATCTTTTGAGATGACTGAAGATATAATGCACAACAGAAAAGAGTTGCTTTGCTCTCTTTTGCATCTTTAAAACATACGTGTTCACAATAGTTTCATTTACACTCCCTAAAAGAAAATAGTTTTACCAAAGAGAGGCTTTTGTGTCACCCAGTTTGCAGGACTGGTCCTTAAATCTATACAGAAAAAGTGCAGACTGTTGTACTTTAGGCAGCATGGTTGTGCAAACACTGTACTCCCTATTCAGCTCGCGCGAGAGAGAATTTAGAGGACACACGCCATTAGTCTTGAGGGCAATTCATTTTAAGAACAAAGTAGATAATTTCATTTTCTTCTCAATTATCACTTTCAATATCAGGAAGTAACAGAACTCTTATGCTTCAGCTTGGATAGCCTTGGTGTGTTCTTGATGAAACCATGTTTTACCTGTCTAAATCCACCGAACTTTATGTTAGATGATTAGTGTGTAATGCTGCTTTCTAGGAAGTTTTATTTCATAGAGTAAGTTAAATATTAATTCATGACCTAATCATTTTAATTCACCTACAGACCAAGTTTAGTCTTCAAAATAATCATTTTATAAAACTACTATTTTTTTGCATAATACTACTGATGTACCATAGGAGTTATTTGAAAATATGTACTTTTCCCTACAGTGTCATTCTCAAGTGATATGAGCAGAATTTGACTAGTATCTGAAAAGTGTGAAAGAGAAGTGCCATACATATACATTCAGAAATGAAAGTGTATTTTAAGGACTGTAACTTTGCGCTTCTTTCACCAGTCATTTCTGGCTATTGAGATCTTTACTTCAGCCAAGGACAACTTTTTGGCCAAGGACAAAGAAGTCCTTGTGTTAATTCCCTTTGTCAGAAGATACCTAAAAAAAGGAAAGAAAATGGGAAGAAAGAATATCTCTGAGTAAAATATCTGACACTCTTCTGTTCCTAACTGAGGTCATCTATGTTGGTACAACTACCAAAAGAGGAAAGAGTCTGTATAAATTTTAAGTTTAATTCTGCCGTAGATATTAACACTATACCAATCTCACAAAGAAATTGTAGTTGTCAACCTATAAAGCAGCTTACACACATAATATTTCCTGTAAAAGGAGACAAGTTTCATGGCACTGTGTATGGAACCCACTTTAGCAGAAGTCCCTTCCAATCCCTATGATTGTGTTCTAAAGGATCCATAAACAGAAAGGAGAATTATCTTAAGCTCATACCTGTGAATCTGACTTAATTTTAGAACACAGTGGATACATAAAGCAAATAAGCTAAAGAAGAACGGAGCAATTCAACCTTCTGAACAACTGCATAAATCACAGAAAACAAAAGTGATGCTCACCTTCCCTATAAACATTCTAAATATCTTTTAAGATACTGAAAATAAAAATCCAAGAGGAAAGAAGAAAAATGAAGTTTTATCTTTAGGGGGAGCAGGATTTCTCCAAGGCTTTTAAAGCCTTCCTAGATAATACAGATAATAGAAGGAGTTATGAACATAGAGAAGACTCCCTAAGCCATCTTATCTTTGGGTGAAGAGGATTTTCAGGTACCATCTGCTAAGCTAGTTAAATTAATACACATTTAGCTCTTGAAGGAAAGCTTATATGTGCAAGAAATTCTCTATTTTATCCACCTACATTAATTTTGGCGCAGTAAAAGACATCGCATATAAACTATGAGACTCTGTGTGCTCTGAAGATTAGACTCAGAATATACCATATCAACTGCAGTTTCCTAATGTTCACCCTGAAGCAAAGGATACAAGCTAGATCCATAGTCAGTCCAAATTATAAAAATGTGGGGAAAAACCCACCTGACTGCTTTTTAAGCCTTGTATTTTAGTAAGAGTTCCCAACATTGTAAGTATGTTTTATCTCTTAACTCAATTATGATTACCCATAGACTGTTGAGTTAACAGGCATACTCTTCATGGTAAAGTATACAACAACCAGATATGTTGATCTAATATCTAAGCATTCCAATATCTCATTTAAAAAGCACTGCATGGATTTATGAACAGGAATATTAATAGTTTGACTTGTATCAGTCAAAAATAGGCTGTTAGGGTATTGCACACTCGTGATCCTTCTTTCCTTGTGGATACAGAATATTTGATTTTGAGTTTACCTACATAGATAAGCTCGCAAGCCTAAAATACATTCAGGCAACAGCAAGTCTTTTCCTCCACCAAGACCCACTGCTGAGTCTATACAGATACAAGGTGCTGAACATCAATGGCTGTATTATGCAGATGTACTGCTTACATTATATAAACATGCTCTGCTGTCATCCTCTTTGTAAACATGAATAACATCTTGTCTGTTTAAGCTTTAAGACTCCACAACTTCCTGGTAATAAAACTTTCTTTGGATAAGTAATACTTGTCCAACTAATACAGAGGAAGAATAGGACACCCTCTGTAAATAAGCAGATGTTGTTCATTTATGCTTTCTCTCCTGCCAAACACTGATTTACTGTAAATTCCCTCCATCTGGCAGGAAGCTAATCTGAATATGAATCAATCTATTCAAAAATAACTTCAAAAATGTTTGGCAATCATAACTTTTTTCCTGTACAATACCATTTTTCAGTTGTTCTTCTCAGACAAGCAAGCTTTTCAAAGCAAACCAAGCATGAAATGTTTTGAAGGCACTCTGCAACTTATTTTTGTGAATTCTATCACAATAGTACCAACTTATAATTTCTTTTGCAAGCCAGAAACATGTTTTGACTAAATTAAAGCAGAGTATTCAAAAAATAGAAGGGTTTGAGAGTAATATCAGTTATCTATATGCAGTGCCCAAACCCAAAACAACCTGGAACATAAAATACTATGTTTAATAGACCTGCTTTAAAAATCACATTTTTAAATGCTAGTTTTATAGTTCTGATCCCTTTTTCCTCATATGTTCTCTTTCATCATTGAAGGATACAAATAAGTGTATACACACACATTAATGGGAGCAGTTTGGGAACTGCATCCAATAATAAAGTGTTATAACTAAAGCTCAGCTAACAGCTTTGTGTAAGCATAGCTTACATTTGTGTATATTCAGCAGAAACATCATGGCTACCAAGTGAGAACGATAAGTAGATTCCTGCCAAATGGGAAAATACAGAAGTGAATTACTACAAAACCCCCTCCTAAATACATGTAAAATCAGTGTGTCTTTCCCAGCTAACATACTTCAGATAATTAGAAAAGCCAAAACATGTTTCTCATTGGAAAGAACTTAAATTCAGGGTAAATGACTTCTATTTAGGAAAGCACCTAAGTACATAGATGTCCTAAATGAGTGCTCAGTAATTAATAAAGATGTAATAACTTTCATCAGTCTGTCTACACAGGATTTTAGCCTTCCATTCAGAGAAGTAAAGGTACTAGACATTCTGAATTGTGAAAAGCATGTGCTTAAACTATTAACATTTAAACACAAGTTGTATTTCAAGTTGAACATCTGCTTAAACATACTATAGTACCAGAACTAAAACATTTAGCACCTAATTGAAAGCCTGGGAGGGAGTAGACGGGGGGCAAGAGATGTATTCATATGGACTAAAAATTGCATACCACTAGACAGAAGCAGCAACATAAGCAAGAAGAAAAAAGGAGTTATGAGCCAAAGTGAGTTGTAGAACCCAGATGGGCAACAAAAAGGAAATGCAAATGAAATGAACAGCATTCCTAAAGAGAGCTACAGTGTTGTTTGGGAACAATATGGCCACTATAGGAATAAAGAGACACAAAATGAGTCAATTTACTGAAGGACAGAAGCAGGGGAGGTGACTGGCCTTCCATTATCATATCATATCTCCTTGCCAAGCAAAAGGAGCACTGCTGCATTTTCCAAAAAAATTCAGAGGGATCAGAGAACTGAAAACAGTCTCAAACATTTTTACTGTATAGACACAAAGCAAAATGCTTACAGGCTCCAAGAAGGACAAGCCTTCAGAGAATTATATAAAACATAGCAGGCACAGTCAGGGCTATAGCAGTGAAAACAAGAGCGTACCTACTTTTGACACCTAGCGGGAGGTGTTATAGGAAAGGCTGAAAAATTCTCAGTTGCCCCTGTGTTCTTCTCAGACTGTATATTCTCATATAGAGGAAGATTACCATCCTAGGGTTGCAAAGAAGCACTTCCACTCAAGCTGTCTCCTCTCCCTGAAGGACTGAGCTGGAGCTCCTGCTGCCCAGAAGGCCTGGCAGGGCACACAGCCAAAGCCACACAGCACACTATCAGGCAGCTATGAACACAGCCAGCTCAGGTTGGGGCTTTCAAGTTTCAAGATGAACTTCTCAGGCTAATGAACATATTAACTGGCTCCTACATTTGCCTGTTCTTTTCATTCAGGACAGTTCTTTCTCTGACCTGCTCCCAATTTCCATAAGAAACACAGAGCTTGTGCTTTCCTGCTCCAAATATATTTTCATCAGATATTTACCTGATCCATGATCTGGCCATAGCGGGGCCTGCTTGTTAACTAAAACCTGATCAACTAAGACCAGATTTGCAGAATGAGCAGCAAAAAATTATATAACAGCAAAATTAACTAGAACCTCTTTCCCATTAGTAACTGTATATAGTTAAAATAAATATACTGCCACATCCCTGATGAACAATGTAAAGGAGATGCATTTTCATTTATTTCATTGGTGTAATATACTCATTATTATAAGTCCCTTATAAATAGCTATTCTTCTTTATGCTAGTCAATTAAATGTATTCTGCTTCTCATAGCATTAATAGCTCAATTAAATCCTTTAAAAAGTTTTTCACCTAAAGGTTTTACATATGCAAAATGAATTACTTAATATATTTTCATGTAATTTAAGTCATTACATAACTTTGGATTAAAGTTCAGGGATAAGCTAATTTAAATTGTGAACTGTATCGTAATTCAAGAATCTCGTTAAGATGTAACTAATTTGAATAATCAGAATTTCAATGCATTGCATAACATCATGACCCCTACAACTATACTGGCTGTTCCTTACATATTTTTATAGGACTTAGATGATACCCTATAAGAAAAAAGCAAAACAAATTAACACTGCCTACCTATACTATGGCACCAGAAGAAAAATACAGATAAAGTTTATATTCAAATCTGATAACAGAGGATACTAATGTGACATTAAAAACCTCACATCATCATTAGCGTAGTAATTTCAGTGCATACATCTCAAACGTTACACTGCAAAACAATCCTTCTTGCCAAATGTAACCAGTGCATTCAATCTGCTTACAAATTTATCCAATGCGAAGACTGCATTTTCCAGTTATCATAATTTTAAACATTTAGATGTAGCTATTGTCACACTGAATTGCAGGCATCAAGCATGTAGGTTATTTTAGAAAGTAATTTTGTACAGTGTTATACACTATAGCCCACTGCCTACTTTGCTATTTCCTATACATATTCTCTATTTTTTACGGAAACTGCAAGCTGAGTTAACCTTGCTCTTCTCTTAGTCCTTGAACACCTTCAGTTTTCCCAGTTACGTTGTAAGATCTCTGAATCGTTGCTAACAAATTATATGAAACAGCAGAAGAATAAGCACTTGTAGTTTGATTAAAATTCTTCACTTGCAAGAGCAGCACATTCAGCCATGGCAATCAAATGTAATACGCCATGTTCGAAAAACACCTAAGACAATACCTCTACTCAAAACAACAAAAAGAAATATTTAATTGTTAATGACCAACACCTTGAAAGGGAAAAGGAAGCAATGCAGCAGAGCACTGAGAGACGGAGCTCAGTTCACATGCTGTCTGCTGTACCTATGAAAGAAGCTGTTGTTCCCACCCCATGCCATGGCCAATCATTGCTTTCAGCTGGCAGAGCTGTTTATGTGAGTACCACCTGAGATACATCAGTCATTATCAGCTATGTTAGCATGAGGTATGCTAGCCAACATTAGAATTTGTACAGCTAAGGCTAAAGGCAATCTGACAGCAATTGCAATTCATGGTTTCATGGGAACAATGACTTTTTGCTAAAAGGAGCAAAATGAACTTTCATTTTGAAATATTACAATGTTTGATGTTTACAAATCAGCTGCCTTATCTTTCCAACTCTCCCTCATAGACTGTACTGCTTGCAGCTTCAGACACATCAGATAGAATGGTTACACTTTGCTAAACACTTGCTGTTCCTTTCTATTTAAAGATAAATATTTCATGGTCCAATTCTGCCTCATCATTTCACAGAATGCACATGCAGACTTCTGTGATTTACATCTAACCTCTACTGAGTGATGCTGGAAATGAAATACAAATTCAGCACCACTCCTAAGGAGTTCAGAAGCTAATTAAAGGTGACATACACAGTGGGTACAGCAATGGACAAAGAAGGAAAGGCAAAGCAGGTCAGATTATTGATCAGAAAAGCAGATGGTTACACAGACCACCTAGGCAAAAATTGAGTGGAACCATCTGTGAAGACAAATTTAACAAATTTAACTAGGAAGTTGTTGAAGGCCTTGAGAGTTACCCTGTGTGATCAATTACAAAATGTTTTGTCACATCCATTGTTAATGATAATTGCAATTTTGTGTGCTTTGGAAGAATCACTGTTCTTTAGGAGGGAGGCTTCAGACCATATAATTAACTGTCCTTACCCAGGACATCACTTGTGCGTTCCTGATAATGCACTGTAAGAACATCACAAATTTTTCTGCCCCTCTTTGTCTCTAAGAGCTCTAGCTCTTCTAAAGCTGACTTTACTAAAACACTGCCAAGGGATGCGAGTCCCTTCAATTCCTGAATAATAGATGCTGAATAATAGATGCTGGTCTTTAGTAGTACTGTTCTGAAAAACTCAACAATCAAGAACGTAAGTTTGTAATCAGGATATTCATGAGCCTAGAAGCCTTTTCCGAAACAGTCCCTTATAAATCCTTTCTATTAATCAGAAAACTTCTAATTCTCAGGGAAAAGGTATTTTCTCCATAGCAGGGGAGGACTTAACTGGCACACGAAGGAGATCATACAGTGTGGTTGCCTGTGGCAGGAGGAAAACCGTCAAAAACCCTCAAGCTTTTCTTCCCTAGTGAAACAACAAATAGAAGAAACCCAAAGATTTTTACTACAAGAATATCTCCAATAGCTGAAGTTTAAACAGTTTGTGCCTATAGCAGTGTAGATTGTAAGAATAGCTATGACAAATACACTTAACTGCCCAATGCTTTGCAAACAAATCCTGTTTAAAAAAGTGAAGTTTCAAAACAGTTTCTTCTCCTGCTGAGACTAGAGGACTAAATATTGCCATGCCATCTGCAGTAAAGTAGCCAAGTTTAATGTCAAGATATTTCATATTATCTTCATTTCACATAAATCTCATTTGCTAAATAGATCTCACTTTTTCAGAAAGTGTAACAGAAACTGCTGCAAAATCAATATATGCAACACATACCTATCTGGGGCTTTTGTTTTGTGCAAATGGACAGCTTCATGTACTGTTATTTTAGAATTTGCTTTATCACAGAACCATAATTTAAAGGCCTACAGGAGCATTTTAACTTAATTCAAGGAACCCCCTAAAAAAGTGACATGTTGACACTCATGGAAAACAATGAAAAGACACACTAAAAGTATACAATGGATGGGAAATATCGTATAATAATCTCCATTTCAATAAGTTGTGTGTTATTTTTAATAATGTTAGGTAGTATATCAGAAATAAGATGTTCCAATTAAGTATCCTGAATTATAAGACTTAGCAGGAAATGTATTTTTACAGCACCCGGAGACTAATGCTGAAGGTGATTAATCTCTAGCTGTTTGATAATTGCTGTATCTAGCATTATTAAGAAAAAATCATTGTATATAATGACACATTTTCACCAGACCACCTCCGTTACATTTCACCATAGGACTACTGCCAGTATTCCAATTAAAAATAAGTGAAATATATCTTGCAATAGTACTGTTTTCTTGTAATTATGCCAAACATGCTTTTCAGTGCATTTAAATAGACTGCACTGCAGTTGTTCTTGAAAATACAAATGTATCCAAATGAATATCACTGAAAAAAATGCTTGTAAATAGGAAAATATATCATGGAAATAAATAGTTCAGAATCTAGTAAAGAAGTGTTTCTTTTACAAATACATGAAGACAAGGAAATCACAAGAATTTTACATACAAGCAGCATATTTTACCTTTACTGAGCATAAACAGTGTAAATAGATCTGTAAGAGTATAAGCAGCGAAAAACTGGATCCTTTAACACTTATAAAGGTTGACTGAATCTAACTGAAGTCATTAAATAGTTCACCGTGAGTGTTCACCCTCCAAAATTATCTTTCCTTTCCTCATAGACATCAATAATATAGATTAGTTCCCCATTGGATTGAAATACCTCTCAGGCGAAGAACCAAATGTCTCTTCAAACCCTTCCCCCTCACATAGCAGACTTGGAGCAGTTTCAGAATCTTCTCTGTACAAAACTCTGGATTTGTTTTTAAAATGACAGCCTTTCCTCAGGGAGGCCTATGGAGGTTCATTAACATTTTTAGATGATGTGAACCATTCACTCTTAAAAACTCAAGATGTACTTTCATGCATCTACCTATCATTTTCTTCATGCATTTCATGTGTGCATATATTTCTATTATCATGCTAATCCACCAAAATTAATCCAGTAGCACACAAGGTTAATGCATAATCTAAGTGAATTCTTGGAGCAGTATTCACAGAACTACAGATCTCAGGAGGTGGAAGGGACCTCAAGAGATCATAGAGTCCAACTCCCCCTGCTTAAGCAGGTGCCCTACAAGTTGCACAGATAGATGTCCACACAGGTCCTGAACATCTCCATAGAAGGAGACTCCACAGCCTCTCCAAGCAATCTGTTCCACTGCTCCATCACTGTTACTGAAAAGAAGTTCTTCCATGTGTTCGCATGGAACTTCCTATGTTCAAGTTTTAGGCCATTACTCCCTGCCCTATTGCTATGCACCACCAAGATAAGCCTGGCCTCACCCATTTGCCTCCCACTTCCCTTTAGACATTTATAAACATTCATCAGATCCCATCTCAGTCTTCTTTTCAAAGAAATACTATAAATAGTAAATACTAAAAATGCTTCTGAATACTAGAGCTTTGGAGCTCCAAGCTTGCAAGAACACATCTGTTTCTGGGAAAAGTCTACAGATTATGAATGCTAAGGTCCAATTTTTAACTATATACCTGTATTTAAATTGAAATATGCTCTATAACATGAATGACAAATGTTTTTCTTCCTAATTATAGTTTGTCCAACCAAAGAACAGTAAGATGGCTTACTTATGCAATGTTTAAATCTTCTCAATGAAGCAGTGTCCAATGGCTTGTTGTTAGTAGATATGCAACACGCTGTTTAGAATAAAAATGCACAATTTCCAGAACTGCACAGAAACAGAATATCTAATGCAGAGTTTAGACTGAAATTGCAGGCAGAAGTCTCAGAGGAGAATAAAGAAAGCAACTGGATTGTGAAAGAGGAAAACTAATAATAATGAGTGAATTTACATATATCTAGAGCTAGCTAAAGATTTATGTTAAAACGTATGGTTGTGTTATTTCTCCTGTGAGAGAGAAGAATTATAAATGTTTTACTGTTTTGTTATATAAGCCATCCCTGTCACTTTAATATTTGATATTGAAATGTAGCATCAGCTAAGTGGTCCATAGAGATAAAGAGATATTTGTTCCTTCCCAGGACAGAGAAAGCAATCAGAATATACAATTAGAAGGGACCAGCTGATTCCACAATGGAAGCGGTGAAGGCTGTGGCCCCTTACCTAAATAAAACTTTTTTTAGGAGAAGATTTGAATAACATCCCAGAGAACGCAGCAGAAGCCCAGAAGGGTAGTTCTTGAATCTCACCATTCGGTATTACAGCCCTAGCCCACTGTATAAAAGCATAAATTGAAACAGCCTAAGAGATGCTTTCAGTTGATAAAGCCATGAAATTACTTCTGCATTCTAGTAGATGAGCAGAAACCTCTACCTTCATCCATTCGGAGACCAGAATAGAGGAACACTGTTTAGGATTCTCCAGACTAGCAGACAAACCTGCTCCAAAAAGGGCAGAAAATCTGGGCTGATCTTCTTGCTGCAGACACATTGATTTTTGTGCCAGACTCTGCTGGCAGTAGAGGAACAGATGCTGTATTTTGGTAGTCTGGCAGGAACACAGGGCTCTACCCATAGCATCAGGAATGTAATAGCTATTTAGGAATGACATACATTACATAGCAAATACCAAAAATATGGTACATGCAACCAGTTGGCATCATTAGTTTATAACCTTTTAAGAACTCTAGAAGAACAGGGTTCAAGGGGGATTTAACCAGTTAAATGTCGGCTATCCATTTAATTTTTGTGCTCACATTTCTACATAAAATGCTCCACTTTGGCTACTCCTTTTTTTTCCTGTTCTGATGTCATCTCTTCTACAGCGCTAAATTCCCCACTGGCTTACTGACTTGCTCCCTTGACTGATCGGTATGCTCAGGATGTGGGGATCTAACAAAAAGACAGACAGCCAGGCTTGTATGTTAAGGATATTTCAGTGCTGTGAAGGGATGCATCATGCCATGATCCCTCTGGTAATTCTAATGTAAACCTCATTCCAGAGCTGGATGGTGGCATAACACCATCAGGATGGTATACCGGATGAGTATACTAGATGCCATATACCACTTCCAAATCTCTGCATGAAGCTGTGCTTTGTTTTGTAGACCTGGCAGTTATCCCAGCACTAGCTGAGGAACGACTCTAAGGTAGCACCCAGCATAGACATGCCCAAACAGATAACAGGGCTATCAGCATCACCAAGCCATGCCAATTCTTGGCATTCTCTCCTACTAGCACTACAGTATGGTGAGTCACTTTGTTGAATCAATTCTACCTAGTCAAAGAAACTCCCTGAAAGGTGGACATTCTGGAAGATTAGTGTTTTACATCCACCTTTGCTGCACAACTGAAGTTTTCTGGCAGCTGATGTTTTTTTGCCAGTGCCAATTAGGCCCAATATTTTAGATAGGAAGCTCTTGACTTACAGTGCTTTATACTGCAAGTAAAATAAGGCCTGACAAGTTTCTGAACATCATTGTGGTTCTTCTTTGCTTCTGGCTTCTTGTGGTGAAAGATTTATAGGAATACTTTCAGGTTCCAGGAATACAGTGTTACCCTGATACAAACATTCAGCCCTTGTACAGTTAAAGGCTCAAGTGATGAGCCTAAATTTGATGCTAGCTTGACCCACCAGAGCTAGCTCTATGACTAAAGGGAGTATTCTCACAGCAAACTTTATCAAAAGGTCACAAAAATAAAACTCTTGTTTTGTAAACAGAGATATACACTCTCAGTTAACAAGGAACTATTCTTTGAATCTTCATGCTAGCAGCAGTAACACCCTAAGTACCTGAGTGTGCAGATACTTAGTGCTGGCTCACAGCTGTGTGAGGAAATGAGGAGGCCCAAAGGGAACTTGGACTAAAACACTACCACCCCACATGCCCCTTTCATGACACTTGTCACAGAGCGCAGGCAGCAGGACAGCACTGAGGAGGAAGCCCCCAGCCCATCAGCTGCTCACATGCCTGCAGAAGTCACTTCAGCAACTTGTAACAGCATTCAGGGATTCACATCCTTCCCTCCCGCTCTTCCTTTTGAGTTTTCTGTAAATGGATTTAGACTGCCTCCTTACCTCACCATCCTCATCTAATTGAATTTGTCCCTGCTAATCCTTCTTCTGCTTCCTGCAGGAAGGCTCCTTCACTTTCATATAGTGCAGCAGCTCAAGGGTAGGTGGAGAAGGTCTGTCGTTATAGCTCAAGTGACAAGCAGAGGGGATGCTACACAGGATGCTGCAGCTGTAACACTGTGGGTGAAAGAGTTGGAAAAGGCTCAGTGAAACAAAGGATTGTTGTTCCCTGTAAGCCACAGCATTACAGACCATTTTAAAAGGGAAAAGACTGTATTAAAATGATAGTGCAGTTTGATGGAATTAAGTTTCCACATCTTCACCATTTCATGGCAAAATATACCAACTGCAGCAGTCCATGTTTTGATGCTCTAGTCCTGACCTTGGGCTGCACAGTGGTTACACATGAAAGCTACTTTAATATTTTTCTTGGCTACTGCCCTTGCTAGCATTATTGCTGTAGGTTGCTTTACAGCTGAGCTTAGGGACAAGTACCACACAAAGGGAAAGAAGAGTGCTGAAGTTATTTTTCACATTGACCTGACTGGGGAAAAGATTTTCTTTAGCATTTTTTTTCCCCCAATAATGCATTCATATCCCAATGAGACAAAAAGTAGGTCAACTCATTATTCCAGCTGCACTGACTCAGCAGTTCTGTAGCCATTTTTGTGCAACTGAAAGTGGCACTGCACAGAGGAGTACATCAAAATTAGGATGGAAACATCAACATTGCATAGCTCAGTAAAACCATATGATACTTAAATAAAACACATGCATATTCAGAAATACTGGTATTTCAAGCTGCATATAAAAATTCAAAGCACAAATAACATAGCTTTGCAGCCCTTGCTTCTTTTTTCCATATTATGTTCTAAAGTTAACTCAGAGCTCAAAATACTCTGGACTGACAGCTCTGGATACTAAAGCATTCAAGCTGCAGTGCCAACTCAAGCTTTGTCGTGCTGTTCTGCCAGTCCCACCTGATCTGGAAAACCACCTGTCTGGCTTAGGAAGGATTTCAGTCTCCATCCTTAATCAATTGGCCTCACAGCTGAAGCTGACAGCAGGATACTACAGTGGTAGTCAGAGATAAAACCCACTGACAAATTGAGGTTCATATCAAGTCATAATACGAATGCATAGTGGCTCAGTGGAAAAGCACTAAAGAATGATACAAATTGAAATCCCTAGAAGCCCTTCTCTTATATTGTTAATGACTCCACAACATCGTAAATTATTTTCTGAGGACTAAAATATTTATTCTCAAACTCCTCAATATGAGACATTCTGTTGTGAGGCAATCACCACTCCCAGTCTCAAATTAAAGCTGGTATGGAGTCCAGAGCTGGATTTCTTGTCACTCTGACAGCTTTAAATCTTGAACCCAGTTTTGTAACATACAATATGTATATTGAAGTCCATATCCAGTGTTTCAGTAATAGTAACGAAAGATTCCCCTGCATATTTCCATATTTCCTTGAGCTCCGTCATTGCTCCTCTTCCACCAAACTGAAAACAAGGCTGTCTTAATTCTTAAGAGGTGATTCTGAATGGAACTCAGATCTACTGTGGTGTAGAAGCTCTAGCATTAGGCACATGTGAGCATGGAGGGGAATAAATTTTGATTTGCTGGAAAACACATGGCTCAGTCCTCAGTGTTGAACAGAGAGTTAAAGAATTCCAAAGCAATTTAGAGCTGCAGTACTTAAGTCCTTTAAACTCCTCTGAAACCACACTTGAGCTCCCTCTGAAAGGAATCTAAACATATATTCAATACACCACTAAAGTACAGAAGAAGTGGCTATTGAGATGGAGGAGAGGTATAATACATCATCTCTGGAGCATGGAGGCACTGCATTCCTTGCTCTGAAATTCCAGATGTAGTTTCACTGTCTCACGTAAAATGGAAAGTGAAGCTGTAACTTTTCATTGCTACATAACCACATCATCCCTCAGAGCTATTAAAAAAGACATTGCGTACTTCTACAGCTTTTAATTTCCACTGGTTATTGTTTTACTTCCCCATCTCAGTAACTTTTAAGTACAGCCACTCACAGTGAGATCATAGTGTCAATGAGCACACTACTGTAAAATTCTTTTTAAGACTGAGCAGCAGTATTTCTCATAGCGATACCATTAACCACTGAATGCAGGAGACAGGAGAACAAAGTTACTGTAAGAGCCAACATTTAACAAGCTAATCCAGTGAATGCAGCTATGTGATTTCACTCATTAGAAAAGAACAAGACAGCCAATAACCAACCTGAATTGTTTTCAGTCCCATAGAATAAAAGGTTGTGATTTTCTTTAGCACCTCTTTTTGACCAGAAAATATTGCAATAGATAAACTGATGTTAGAGACTCTAGTGTAGTTTGTTTCCCTTTGATGTACATTGCCTAGCATACAGCTATTGATAATGTACACTAAAGTACAGTAATGTGTATTACCATCTGCTGACTGCACACAATGCAGACAAGATAGATCTCAGGCAAACCTTGAGTGCTTATTTCCCTCACTTCCACTCGGGGGGGCCCCAAGACAAAACAGCAGAAGGAAGGAAACTGCTTATTGGACTTAACTACAGATATTAGCTGTCTTGCCTTGAGCACTGTAAAAGCACATAACCCATCTCTGCATATTTGAACTGGGCTACCAGGGGGAATAGAGTCTGCTAATGCCAACAGCTATAGGAAAAAATTTGACGAAGCAACCCAGAATTTTTGCTGTATTCAGTGGTAATTACAACTCTGAACAGTAAAATTGCCTTATTCGTTGTAACTGAGAGCACAGGGTCCCAGCAGCTCAGATCTGGGTCTTGATACTGGATCAGTATTTTTCTGTAAATGGGAGAAGTCTGAGATCCTAAAACATGGCTCACGGGAACAAAAGTTGGGAGTGTTGGTAACCTTGAGAGGCTGGAGTTCAGGGCTGACAGGAATTCTCTGTTGGAGCAAAGATGAATGCGAAGTCCTGTGGTGCATCCAAGTACATCAGCATAAACTGGGGCCAAACAGCTGGAAGCAGGTCTGCAGAAAGGGCCTAAGGATCCTGGCAGACAGGAAGGTGAACACGACTGACTACAATCAGGCTGTACTACCACAACAGTCAGATCTAGAAAAGTGATTATTTAGCACTTGGTAAGACCACAGCCAGAATCCTGTACCCTATTTTGGTCTTCCCAGTATGAAACAGACATTTATAAACTTTAAGTAGTGTGGCAAATGAATAAAAAGGCAGCTAAAGGCCTGAACACTATTCCATAATTTAAAATATTTTAAGTGAAGCATAACTGAACTTTGAAAAGGTCAAATCCTGCTACATTCATTGGCTTTAGCTACAGAAAATATGTTGACTTCAAATCAGAATTTCATTTAAAAAGTTGATTCTCTAAAAACAGCAGGGGCAAAAAAAAAAATCAATTCATACATTATATACAGCATGTCTGAGTAGTGGATAGAGTATAAAGGAGATTTGCTGCTTTGAGGAAGCTAGAAGTCAGCATAGAATAGTTTGGAAAAGGAAAGAATCTCTCCCATGAAGTGATCTGCTGTCCTAAAGGACAAATGTAAAAAAATCTCAGAACACAAAGATGACAAGTGGGAAAATCATACTAAACTTTTTCAGTGTTTCACTAATAAGTCAACTGTTTCTTCATCAAGCAATTTCACTTTTTGCATAACATTCAATTAAGTTCAAGTTATTAAGTCAAAGCCTACAAAGAGCCAAGTTCACAATATGCTTATGTTAAGTTCACATTTCTTATTCTCAGTTCTTTAGCATGAAGAATTCTTTTCAGAAAGAAAGCTTGCAACTGTGTTATGCCAGCTGTGAGACCCTGCTGAACCATACTGATAGAGGCTGCTTACACCTAAATAATGTGCTATTAGAGGCAGATTGAGCAAGGGCTTGAAAATAAGCTCTCGGTTTGCCTTTGATGCATTGTTCCATTCTCTCTTAAACACTGTTAATATTAGTGAATGCCTGCTCTACAGGCATGTGGGACACAGCAGGGCTTTATTTTCACAGAGGAAAAAAGCCACTAATATAATCAATTATACCTAATGAAACAATCAGTAAATTTAAGTAATTAAACATAGGATGTATTTCACTAAAAATAATGGAAATATCATTCTTTCCCAAACTACAGTGAATATTGTACTTCAGCTTAGGCCTTCATTTACATTTTGTTTGATCTACATGTGAAGATAGAGTGAAAAGGTGGCCACAAAAATCAATCTTATTTTTTTCTTCCCCTAAAGCACATGCCGCATAGGATGCCGCTGCACTGACTGTAGGCTCCTTCAAGCACAGAACGGGCAGAGCAGAGCTGATCACTTTCCTCAGGATAACTTCTCCTTTACCCTAGGGATGACTGATGCACAAACAGCAGTGACTTCACCAGGCAGCATTAGCAGAAATTCTCCATACAAAAAAAGAATTCCTTGGTGACTCTCGAGCAAGTTTCAGGTACTGTTTACCTAAGCACTCAGCTCACACAAAAGCTTGCTTTTATACATGTTTTTAAAAGCCCATGAGATTGTCTAGTATCATCTTTAGTGCATTCGTCATCTTTCCTCTGAGTATTTTTTAAATCCTAGCATTTCTAAAGAAGTTTGTGTATGCCACTACACAAAGCATCTGTAATTTTATCATTTTAGAAAAATTCACCACTAAGATGTCACACTGAAATACATATACAATTGTTCTGTTTTTTGTTTTCTTTAAAAAACTATTTTAATATTTTCTGATGCAGAACTATTCATCTGCCATAAGCACTTGTTTGTCAGGCTAGGGAAAAACAACTGTGTACCAGATTTCCTGTAAAAGAAGAATAGGAAATGAAATTCCCAAAAAACTAGCTTTACATTTTCTGACAATTAAGTATGCTTTGGTCACAGCTGACAAAAATCTCAGATTCATTTCTAAAGTTTGAAAGTATTCACAATTTAAGAAGAGAGATACAAGAATCACAGTACTAGGAAGAGTTAGAAGGAGCTAGGCAGAACTCTATTCTTCCTAAAAGTACATCATGCTTGAAGGGAAAGTGCAAGAAATACTATGAAGCCAAATATCCTTACATAGGAAATTCCAACCAGAGACACTAAGAGTATTTGGTAGCAATGGCAGCAAGCAGCAGATATGAAAGCAGCTGCCTTACAGATTGGACTTTCTCTAGAAAACAGAGGTATCATTTAATACGTAAATGTGGATTTGCAGCTGACCTTGAAATAGCAGCTTGAAGAAACCCTTCTTCTTAGGTTTGAGCACAGGAATATTAACAAATTTCAATTTCAGTTCAGGGTATGAAAACTAGTAGTCGCATCCCCCTCCAGAAACAGCACTGTTACAAACAGATCTTTGATCTTTGGCTTTTGATCATGGTGCATGCCACCATAATTTAAGCATCTGCTTCCATTGTATGCACCTAGTCTTGAGAGAAGACATTCCAGAGTGCAGGAGTTTAATTCAGGATAAAGCTTCTCACTTGGAAACTACTGCATGCTTCTGCATTTAAGTTTGTCCCCCTACACTACTAATACAACGCTAAGCAGCTTGTTGGAGCAGGATTCTACCTGCTCAGTTTGACTTGTGATGAAATAGCTTCTTTTAAATCTGTTTGTATTCTCAATAATAGTGGGATTTTTTGTTGTTATTTTATGCTTCCATTTTTGTTGTTGCTGTTTTTGTTTCCTCTTTTTAGAATGCCTGCAAATACTTTCTTACTAGCATTCAATTAAATTGCTTCTTGCAAGTACCCAGTGACCTGTGTTTTCCTCACTACGACACTAAAGTCAGCATTAATTTTAAAGCTTCTTATTGACTGCCACATTCTGCTCTTCGTACTACAGCTTACTGGATTCAGACTCCTGAGACCCAAAGATCATCAGCCTCATGTCATACATAATGTAGGTCATGGCACAGATGTCACCATTACTTCTGCTAGATAAAAGCACAGCTTTTAAAAAGAAGTTACCTTTTCACTAACATTAGAGTTCTGAATGTAGCAAGTTACAACTTAGAAACTGAAAGGAATAGGGAGGTTTTTCTGAACAACCTGGAAAACAAAATTATGCCTTATTGGAAAGAAAAGTATAGACTTATCTTTGGCAATTTACAACTACTTACATTTACTCTGATGAGTATTCATACTTCCATTTTCTGATACATTGGCCAAAATGACTGTGGCAGTGGTATGCCTTAAGGACTTCCGACAAACTGAACCAGAAGTTCAAAAAGGAACAGGAATCTGGGCTTAGGGTCATGCACGCATTGTCAGAACATGCTTAGCAAAAGCTTTGCATTACTTAAAAACAAATAGAGTTCAAATTTTGACTCAAATCCTATGCATCCCTTTCTAGACCAGGAAGCATACAATTTAGTATTGGTAGACAATTTTGTCTAACATCAGAAGCAGCAGATTCTGTGTCCAAACAATTTAGCTATCAATCAGAATTATTATAAGCTACCATTCCCTAAAATGTGTAGTTTAGCACTCTGAGAAGGGAGAATAAGATGGGAGACTGATTTCATAATGTTACACCAATACCAGCATATCAGGTTGTTCAGCTCAGATACAGTAGCCAGTCACTATAGATTTAGCACTGCAGGAATTGAACTTGTATTTGCCCAGCTACATTAAAGGAGAATAGTTAGTTGCTAAGGGTATCCAGATCAGTGCCCATTCAAAGCAGAGTGCTTAAGATGTTTTAATGCTAGTCTACAGCACTAAATCCTATGTTCTGGAATGCTACAATATTTAGAAATTTATTTTATTTCCACATTCAAGTGTACCATGTAATTATCCAATGGCTTTCAGAGTTTTAGTTGTTCATACAGATTTCAAGAATAGTGGTTCTTACTGTCCTCTTCCACAGCAGAAGCTTTACCTGCAAACCACTGTCACAACAGGCCAGATGTCAAGCATACTGTTTAGCATGGCTGTTCCTGGATTCCATTTAAGCACGCCAACATTTACTGTGAAGTCTATATAACTGCAAGATGTGATCTTACCATTCCATTATCACTATTCAATTACTTTAATGTGCACAAACCATGACTCAACCCTCCAATGTCAAATTCTCAGTATCAAATACCATTTGCTTTTTGTGGATGATACGGACTTCTGTCATTATAAGCATATCTGAGCAGGGACAACTACGTTGTTATGGCAGGTGGCAGACCACAATACAGACCATTCCAGCAGAACTACACTGTTAAGCCACCTGATACATTTATTTATAACATTATTTGAATTTGAACTGATGTTTCATGAATGCATTCTATACAAAAACACATTTGCAAATAAATTCTGTAGGGTTTTGAATACACATGCTTCCCACATTTTCACAGATACAGTCTAGTACTATTGGAATTCAAAACAAAAAATCAAAACTGTTTTAGGGGGCTTCTAGTCTTGTATTTCAATATTTAATAACTATATGGGAAAAAATGCATCTTCATTCCACTGACTCTGAAAAGGCAAGATTTTTTTCCCTAAGATTCATAAAGGTGTAACCAAGAGCAAAGTTTGACTCTATCACAAAAGATCAACCCATCCTGACTATATACAGAGAACCAAGAAACAAAATGCTTACTTGGAAGTCCATTACTTTACCTTTTTGCTGTTTTAAAGCATTATGCTGACAAATACAACACTGTAAGAATCAGGCACCAATGGGAGATTAACATTTTTGAAGACTATATGTCAAAAAAAAGAAACCACTGCCAAACAGCCAAACAGATGGATCCTGATCAGAGAGGAGGAAAGGCTGAATGCAGAAAGTACTGAAGATTGATATCTACTTACAAAGAAGCAATCTGAGCATAACGAAAAGCAGATTGCTACAGACATTTGGCATATTTATTGAAGCATTAAGAGTCTTCGGTAATGCCATTAACATATATGCAGGACTACATTTAAAAACATGCTATATTAGGCTTCCCATACAGAAATTTTGAATTACAAGAACTAGCCTTTATAAAATAAAGCTTAACTAAAACCTGTTTAATTTCGGGTAACCCATTGTTGGCACTGCAGTATAACAATATTTCCATTTTCAAAATGTGAATGATATTTATAGCTTAAACGTATTTATAGCTGCCCCAGTATTGTTCCCCACAGCAAAGTCAGTTACAGTGTTCCCATCAACTTGTATGTAAGAAAAAAAAAATCAAACAAAACAGTGTCCGCTACAGTTCAAGTACAAAGCTTAGTGACAAATATTTGCAGTTAAATTGTATCTCTGCACCATGAACTATAGCAGAGATAGAATATCTTTGCTGCCTCTTTTTAAATCTTAATGTTTTACACAGAAACACATCATTGAAGACACTCTTGAGCTAAAGTTGAAAAGGCTTAAAAGATTTCAAGTCATTTTTACCTAATATAAAGCTCGTCTGGAAGAGCCTTGTTTTCTAACACAGAAAGCTTAACATCCTCTATATTTACTGGTATTCCAATTTCTCATTTGTTGTAACAAGAAATCAATCAGAGCCAGATCAGTCTGTGGCTTGAGCTCAAGTGAACACAGTTACAAAAGCTTACAGTTATTGGCATAAAGTACTAGCTACAGTGAACACTGGCTTGATGCAAAAGGATCCTTCAAGAAAACAAACCAGGTATATGAAATGAACATAAAATGCTACTCTCTTTGAAAGTAGGAAAACTAAGGAACTGAGCTCATCTTATATTAAGAAATATATTAATTAAAAATCAGTGTATTAAGTAGTACTTTTTTGCAACATCTGTTTCTTCAAAGCTTCTTTTCCTTAAAGGATCCACTACAATTTACATTTCAGTACCTTTTTAGATCTTGTTTTGATTAGCATTAGAATTCAGGAGATCTGATCTTAGGAAAGAATGTCTTCTAAACAGAGGTTTTAAAATACAAAGACCCACTGTTCAAACCATGGCAGATCAGCTCGGATCTCAACGTGAAGAAATGAATGGCACAGTTAAGTATATATTTCAGGCCTTGTAACCTCAAATTGATGAATTTAATAATGAAAAAAATCAGGATCTGACCTGTAATATTTTCTTCAGGATGTCTGAAGAGAGTACTGGTTGGATACAAGAGCGAGCAATGCAGATTTAGACATTCAACCGTAGATATATTGTGCAATAGTTCTAATCCCTACAGACAAGTTCAGCAGTGTTTTTCTACTGTGCAGTCTTGTACATGTGCAGTTCTCTATAAGGTGATTAAGTTTTATTGGTTTGAGAAATGCACACAGTTGTTCATTCCATGAAGTGGCTTACTTGTCACAAGGAACTACAGCTCAATCCCTAAACCACTTTAGCAAAAAATTAAATAATAGTTGGGAGGAAAAAGAAAGAAAACTTCAGAGCAGCAAATTATTCATCCGTTAGGCAAGTGGCACCAAAAGAAAGGATAGCAAAACAAAATAAAAACAGCTTCCTGTACATATGTGAATGAATAATCTACTGTAACTGTGCACCACTTCATATTGAATGTTTCTACCACTGCAGGAGAACTTTTTGCCCTCAGAAAGACTTGCTGTGCAACTTGGCAGTGGCTTATTGAACTTACAGTAGGAGGAACAACTCTTAATTTTACTTAGAGCACAGTTATCTTTTTACATCACCATTACATTCATCATCCACTGCATTGGAAAAGACAGGTTACATTACTTCAGCACGTACTTAAAAATACTAACTCATCCAATGGAGTATAAAAGAATTTTTGTCACCAAATTAAGCAGTTGCTATATTAGGTTTCTCTTTTCTTAAGAAAGTGACTTAATATCATCATATCTGCTTCTGTTATTCCCAGCCTTTAGCTTGCAACTGATTTTCTTTTATCACAACCTGATCTTGACTTGCCTGAAGATAATAATCCAGTGCTGTAACTTGTGAATGAAAAAGAATGTTTCCCAAGTCCTGTATTTCCTCTAGTTTGACTCGTGTTCTTATAGCCATTGTACTCCTTGTACTAGAATACCTGTCATGAGCCAAGTTATTCTCTCTATTTGGGAGTAAGTTTCAGAAATCTGAAGTTTGAGGGACACAAAGGAAAACAAATATTGGAACACATGTAAATTCTCAGAATCTTTGGATTTAGTGACTGTTTCTTAAGCTATAACACTATCGAGATCTTTTACTGGTTGATTGCTACATCTGCAATGAAAAATGAGTACGTTGTCAGTATTAGCAACATAAATGTCATCTCTTAAGCATGCAAAAATTTACAAGCAATAAACCAACTGTCTCTTCAGCAAAGTAATCTCTTAGAGTCTTTTTGTGGCACCTTTGAGGTTGACTTTCTTGTTAAAAATGCAGATCTCATTCCCTTGAGATACTCATCTTTCTCCAGCACCAGGCTGGCAGAACAACAAGCTTAATGTACAGAAATGCCACTGGGGTTGACAAGCAAATTCTATCAGTATGCAGTGTTTACACAGAGCAGTTTAGTAACAGCAGTTCACACAGTCCATTGCCTCGGAATAGAATTATAATTAAGCTTTAAATCTTTAGAGTTCAGATTAATTCTTATCACACAGGTCTTCTACATTCATACTGCAAGTCTGAAAAACTTGTCAGTAAAGAAAACAGCATAAAATGATTAGCCAGCTTTGAGGCTGTTGTTTGGAAGATATCCAAATACAGTATTTCTACGACATGAATATCTAGTCTTTTCTTCATTAATTATGACATTCAAAAGAATCTCAGCAACACTCCATTTTTCTCCTGCGGAATATTTCTCTCCAATGACACAAGAACGAAACATTACAATATGTACTAGCTGTAAGGTTTTGGGAGCTCAATTCACTGCTTAGAACCATCCTCTGTGTATTATAAAGAAGTATTTGCTAACCATTTTTAAGTTTGCAACAAATATCTAAATCCAAAACCTGTATGTAATCATGAGCTTCTGAAGAACACTGATGTAAAATGCCAGAGATTCCTATGAGGCTGCTACATTTAAGCAAGACCATGTCCTTCTTACACACATCTAGAAGATTGTTGTAGTGTATCATCTAGCATGAAGCAACTCCATTATTTTAGCACTTCCCTTTCCATAGCTCAACCAGAGAAACATGCTTGTATGTTCCTCTTGTGATGAGGCTATAATACTTTGACTAGCTGGGGAAAATTCTCCAAGGACAGCTGTATGGGCTTAATATGGCACCTCTTTCCCTTCAGGCTGCTTTACTCGCTGAAATGCATTACACCAATATCTTAGGCAACAGAGCAGCAATTAATTTTAGCTCTTTTCAGCAATATATACAGATCTTCATGGATACACGCACAAGTTTTCCATGCATTACTCTTAATGTATGGTAAGTAAAAGCACAAGACCAGATACTTCAAAAGTAAAAAGGAAAAATAATTTTAAAATTGTTGCTATTACTGCCCTTAAAAACATTAAGTCTTCAGAGATTTCTTCTTCAACTCTAACATTAATAAAACAACATCATAGTCAGATCTCACAATCAGCATATATAAGGTGCTATATCACTATGGCTCACAATCATACCCAACTTCTTAACATAAATTTCAGACTAACCTAATATTCACCCGCTTATTTCTATTCCACATCCACTGAACTACTGTAACTGAAGCCAATAGGAACCTTTTGTGACTTCAACACTGTGGGCTTCAGCACTCAGAATTAGCAGCTCCTTGTTTAGTTCCATGCTTCAAATACTGCCCATTGGTAACTGGATGAGGTTTTTTGTAAGTACAGAACATGTTCCCATATTTATTTGTGGGATTCCACCTTCCTACTTCTGCAGGGTCATCACTTGGAAGCATGCTGAGATATAATAAAGAAGAGTTCACGAAACAGGATAGACTAATTTTTCCATTTGCATTCTTATTAAAATAAAACATGCTCAAGATGTATCTCATGGTAAGCAAAGAGAAGAAGCTCATTCGAGTAGGTATGATTTTCATTAAGTTAACAGAACTAGAATATATTTTGCATGGGAAAACCTGATCAACCAAAGTCAGCCAGAATTTTATACTTCTTCCAGAAGATTAGCAGAGAAGCAACTTTCAGAAGTGTGCTTCTTATAAATGAATAAGACTTCCAGCAAATGCAGTAGGATACAGGATGCCAAGAGCTTTTGAATCCAGCCAACTAAGTCACCAAATATCTTTATCATCTTGGCATGATACTAAGTGACAAGTGAGGCCCTATAAGCCATGTTACTTGTCTATATCAAACTCTGCCTGTCTATCCATTCACAGAGGAATATAACATATATAACATATTGCATTTGTATAATTCTGACTCAGGAAGGCCCTTTATCCTTGTTTTTGAGGGACAGAATGGAAAATTATATCCTTCTTGCCTCTATAGGAGAGTATGAACATTCAGTTTGTATTAACTGGTAGTTAATAATAATTGGAATTATGCAGTAGACGCATCACAAAGCACTTAGTCATCTCATATCATTAAAATGATGTACTAAATCATACTTCTCATTTCAAAATTCTTCCATTTAAGCAGCAGCCATGAGTAAGAGGACCATAATCAGAATCAAAATTCCAGGACAAATACTGAGGTATCATCTAATAGACCCCTATGATCCAAGGCCATAAGGCTCTGAAAATTCTGTCAGAGGTTTGCCTAATCTTTCCCACAGGCCTTCAGTTCTAAGGACTCAGAACACTTCTCTATTTCATCATTTCATTCTCCATAGAGAATTAAAGAAAACAGCTTGTTCAGAAAGGACAAGAAAAAAAACATGTCCAAGAGGTATATGTTTGTTCTGAGGTTCAGTTTATAGAGAATGATATTTATCTGTTGAAGATCACTCACTTGTGATTTTCTCCTATTTTATACTTCCCAAATACAATCAATGGTGAATGTTTATTGTGAACCCTAAAATCAGAAAAATCTGTTGTGTAGGGTTTTCTTCTTACCTGGCAATGTCAAGGAATTTTAAATACAAAGGTGTTTGTTGGAAGAGCAATACAGCAGGACACTGATCAACCAGCAGATTCCCAAATCCCCAAGTGTCTGTTTTTGACAGAGATTATGATGAAAGTGAGATACTCCTGATGTCACACTGAGTGCAAAGTACAGGTTGAAGATGCCAAGGTAGAAGGTAAATTTCATAAGTGGCCATGAAATAGTAGTATGTTATACAATGGAAAACTGACAGAAGTAACACAAGAAATTGCCCTTCAGGAATGCAGTTCTCAGAAAACAAGAGAACTAGAAGTGGGTTCTCCTAGGATGCTGGCAGCTCCTTAACAAACACTTTTTAAGGCAGAGTATAAACAACATCATGGAGGAAGAGGCAGTCTTGACACTGACATGAGATATTCTCTGATCTTAAGGTAAAGAAGAAACATGCCAGAAATACAAGTCAGATCAGATCACTAAGGAAGAATATAACACTATCTTGTGTTTCCCCATATGGATCCATAGGGAAAAATCCAACCAACAAAGAAGATTACAAGGGAAAGTAACTCAAACAGCTTGTGCTCTGCATATCTGATGAAATGAGGTTAACTGGTCAGTCTTGCACTGAGAAATTCAAATTGAGTCAATATATTTTTCCATTTTGTTTGGGTCATTATTTATAAAAAAGGGGAAACAAAAGAATTGTGGCTGATGAGGCTATCGTAATCAGTAAAAAAATCATTACTACAGACACACGTAAGTAATCTACTGAGAATGAAGTCCAAATCTCCCCGCCTTTCCACATACTCTACCTGTCTCCATACACTTCTGAAGTCAAGCAACCAGCTTAAGAATATGCTGAGCTCTGTCATACTGTAGTTTCATACATTATGTGACCACGCATGCACACTGAGTTTCTGCACAATACAGGTAATTCTTAAGGAGGTCAAAGGGAGTTATTTAGTTCAGGTCTTTGGCATATGATCAGTTTTCCAGAACGATGTCTGAAACGGAGCCTGAGATGGGACAATCATCACACGCCATCAGTGCCACCTTGTGGTGCACAGCTTACCACACTATCATTGCCCAACCATCAAAACTTTTCTTGAAAAATATTGACAATTACTTTGTTCAAACATTTTCTTTTCAAAACAACTGAGTTTACCTTAAGCATTTCGAGCTTTATATCATGCTAGGAGTGTGAGAATGAAGTGACAGTATGTACAAGCCCCAGGAAAGAAACGTGTGTACAACATACCATACAGCTTATTGACATAGGGGCATGAACAAGGTAATCTCAGAGTTAAAACATTTATTTTTTGACTGTTCAGATCCATAGCTGCAACCATGGGTTTAAAATATCTTGAAACGATGCAAACTGTATTCCTCACTTTTTTTTCCAGGACATTCACTAACAAATAAAGATCTCTTGGATATTTTTCTTCTTTAAGCAAACAAGCCAGTCAAAAAAAAAAAAAATACCTGAGATCACGACTCCAAGCACAAGGAAGGCTGTTTCCTTACTGACATTAGCTAATCTCTTCTCTGCTAGGACTAGCCTCTGACAGCTCCAGCCCCAGGTAGTCTGATGAACAAATTTTAGTTTGTTCCAGAGCCTTGCTTTGCAGCAATACTGGATGGGCTTTCTGGCACTATCTCTGCCCTCAGCTAATCTCTCTGGAAAACCCCTGAAGATTAATTCATTCTCATAGGCTGACAGTGCATGTTTTCCATGTACTAGACCTTTCTAGAAGTATCAGAAATCAAGATATTACAAAGTAGATTATCTGAACAAATTGAAGAAATATAGATATAATGTGTTTTAAGTTGTCCCTCCCTACCTTCCACAAACTATTCTTAATTCTCAGTTCCTTGTTTTTATTTTTATTTCAGTCACATGCTACTATTGTATGAACTGGCCAGTAACAAGTTAAAGAACTTGTTTTAACCCAGACTGAATAGCAGCAAAAATACATCTACAACTTCATTACACAAATTAAGTATGTAGATAATTTCATGTTTTATCTTATGATCTTGATGTCTTAAAGCAGACGATGAATTACAGTGGAAATAAAACCAAGTGAAATTTTGCCAGTCATTACTTTCAGTGACTTGCTACCATGCCTTGCAATACAGCCTTGACATTCAGTCCGTCCTCACCTGATCAGATTGCATGTGCTGCCAGCCACCTCTTATCAGCAGTGAGCAGAAACTACACTCTGGCCTCAATAAACTGGCAGTTCTATTTGCAGCCAGATTAAGAGAAACAACTTCAGTTCCATAATTCATAGAAACACACGAGTCTCTCCTCCTAAATCACAATGTACAGAAGTGCTCCTCCTACAGAAGGCATTAAACATACATTTTTTTGTCATTGCAAGAGAATGTACTGTAATATATTCCATCTATAAAACTTACAATAGATAACAATGATTGTAATCTTCAAGCAGTCTGTGCAATAACATTTCTCTTCGTTCATTCCTTTTGAGGGATTTTGTTTAACCAGGTTTACTTCTATTATTATAAAAATCAGATACGGTGTATCTATATGCCACATAAGTTTTCAGGAGAATATAAAGACTGGCTTTTATAGCTACATTGTATTTACAAGGAAAGCATTTCAGCGCTAGGGGTTTTTTGTTAAAAATTATCAGTACTGGTAATAATTAATCAAATGACCTAATCAAACCTGATTAGTTCACATGCAGAGCTCTGTTTTGTTGCACAAGAGCATCTACTTTCTCCAGCCATCTCCACCTAAACTTGGTAGACCAATTCCCAATTAATAGTTCCAGCTATCGGCCAGCCAAGCAAATATCAACTTGATCTCCAAAGGGTGCTGTTTTCCATACATTGTATCAAAGCAGTAATACACATTACTCCATGTCCCCTTCCTGAAGTTGAAACACTAGTAATAGCTTTAATCTGCATTTTCATCTAGCAACTGAACACTCAGTGTCTTGCAGTATGAAATATTTACTTTGTTACCTTTACTTCCAATGCTCACAATAACAGGCAATGTTTTATCGTTTATTCCAGAAATAGATTTCATCACTTCTTTTCCACCTAAGTATGTTTGTTAACTTCTACAAACACATGATAGTAGTAAAATTATCTAAGTAGATACGGCAATATTGTTTTCATTTTCTCTTTATTGAACCTGATTAATTGCTGATGAAATCAAGACAGTCATTTAAACACCCGCACAGTTTACATCTACCGATAATGCTGGACATCACAAAAAAATTAAATCTAAAGCTGTATTCAGCAGAACTGGCCAAGCTATAAGAGATCACCCGTTACTCATAAAGGAAAAATTAATCATCCATCCATCTTATGTGAAACAATGACTTACACAGCTCATCAGGAAGTGGCAAACAACCTCACATACAGTTCTCACCACCACATTCTTAGAAACTTCACTTATCTTCACTGGGACTGCTCCAATTTTAATTCAGAATTAACCCAGCTGGAGCATTTTCACATTTATTCTCCAAGGACACACCACGTTCCCTTATTTCTAAGGCCTAAGATGTTGGGATCTCCACATTTCTTTATGGACCTGTTTGGCACTGAGGTCAGGTAGGTTTAAAGCAGATTCTTACAGTAGAAACCAACCCAGTGCTGAAGACAAGTGTAGGTAAAAGTGAATTATTTTACCTTACATTTTCAAATTAATTTATTTTAAAAATACACTTTCATTCTCTGCTCAGTTATCATTCCAGATCACCAAGATCAAGATGGTCTGGTTAAAAATTTAGTAGACCCTCTACAACAACTTAAAATTAGTTCTACTAAATGGCCACACACTGGCTATTTGTTCCTCCATTTCTAAAGATTTTTATTCTCATCCTTCATGAATGTACATATACATTTAAAAAATAGTTGCCTTAAGAAGAGTCTCTTAATTATGCAAAAGCACAGTTGAAGTTGTATGCCATGGTCAATGAAACTGTACTGAACTCTAGGCCCAGAATGACGAGTCTGAGATACCACGTGCTCTGTTTCTCTGCTGTAAGTTACTAAACAAGGAGCACACAGAACAGTCATGCATCTCACTGGCCCCATCTGTGGGCACAAGTGTTAAGCCAGCTCTTCCGCCAAGCAGATGCAATCAACTTGCACTAAATTTACTTAAGATTCCTCAAAGTATAAAATGAGCTGCACTGGGATTTGGAGAGTACATTGTAAATTATATTCAACCTTAGCAAGATGGTCCCCATAGAATCACAAATGTCAGGTATTTCAAAACTTAGCTATGGCTGCATCAGGTAGAACAGTCATTTGGATGAGCTTGTTTGTCATTCTGACATCGTGATGAATACACAGATACTTAGACAATTCACTGTGAAAGAGAACACCATAAAGAAAAATGTATACTGAAATACATCTAGGAAGTTACAGCACTTCTACAGAGAATGTGTCATGCATTTTTAATAAAATGCCAAGTTTAATGCTAACAGCTGTTAATAAGAGCCTTCTTCAATGTAATTTAAATATATTTCATTTCCAAATTTAAAGTTCCATACTACACAGTCTTTTAGATTCAGAACCTATGTTCATCTCAGTATGAAATATTCATTGTATGTTAACAGTATTAACAGCAAATTATTATTTCACAGCTTCCTTGAAGTACTACTAAATTTGGGAAACACACAGATAAAGAGGCAGATCAGGTAGCATGGTTAACTGTCAGGTGGGTAATAAATCCCATTTCCTATTCTTAGCAGAAACAGCAATTGGACTACGCAATCAACATTCCCCAAATGCTGTTTAGCATTTCTCAGGTGGGTGTGGATAAACAAGAAAGCAACAAGGATGCTTCAGGGAAGCACTCCTGTCAACCAAGGAAGAAGTTCCTAAATATTTGTCTATATGTTACCAAATTCAACTAAAATATATGAAAACCAGCTGTTGCAATACTGACCCCATTCCACAGGCCTCACAAGAGGCTGCCTCCAAAATGCATGCAACTTCACACTCTATGGAGGCTGAAAAAGTCAATGCTTCTGAAAACCAGGCTTCTGTGTGTTCATTTGGGGTTGGTGGTTTTCTTTGTGGTTTCTTTTCCTCTCCACACAATTCAAAAATACTAAAAAAAAAAAGCTCCATTTTATAACCTGACACAATAGAAGTAACTGAAGTTCATGGGATTGAAGAGCTTGCACTGAAGTCGAGAATTAGTGAAATCTATTTTCTCCAGCATCACCAGAAGGTTACTAGAAATGAGAGATAAAGCATTATCAAAAAAAAAATTCAAATCCCAAAATAAGCCAAAGAGGTCATAGCTTAAAATGCAAACTGTTGCCCAACATATCTTTAAAATTATTGTGTTCTCATAGTTCATGAAACAGGTTCTTTAGTTTTTTTCTTCTTTTGCTGCCATTGTACACAGTCTAAGTTTCCCAATGAAATGCCAAGGTGTAGAACCTTCAGTTAAAGAAAACTTCTTAGAGTACCAAGAGTCACACAACTGCTCTGGGCTCTGTTTAGCAAACCTAGATTGTTATCTTGACTATTCATGCAGGCAGTGACTGTTCTAGAGATCTACATGCAAGGCTTTCAGTGAATTTGTTCTGTTGTTCAAATATGCACACAACTTTAAGCACATTTTTCAAACTGAAATTCAGCATTAAATATTTAATTTCTTTTTTTCAAACAGTTATATATGAAAACCACATAATTCCTTGAAGTCCAGTGCAAGAGACTAAAATCCATCATCAGGGCTATCTACAGCAACATCTTACCATTACCTGAGCATCTACACACTGATAGCACTACACAAACTCACCTGAAAAAAATATTCACCAAAAAAATCCCTACTATGACACAGGTTTCTATAGACCACATATCTCACCCACATAAAGGTCTCTGCCTGCATCCACACATCTCTGTGCAGATACCTTATTATGAATTAGTTATCAAGGTAAGCCTTGCAACAAGTAGAGATAAACAGGCATTCCTAGGACAAAGCTTCTATGATGCCATGTTAGAGAGCATTTCTGAATTAAATGAGTCACAGTCCAGCCACTGATCCTTTACAAATCTGAACTGGATAACATTGCATCATATAAACAAGTAACGCAAACTCAGAACCAAGTCTGAAGTGATCCCTGTATAAACTCCAGTATTCTTTTATTATTTAAGCAGTAGTTTCCAGATTGCCCAAAGGCAATATCAAAACCAATAGAATTAGGATAAGCTAGTAAATTCCATTGAAGTAGTTGTGACAAATGTGTAGCTTCATTAGGAATACAACCATTCAAAGCAAAGTTGCACAGCTTTTAGGAACATTATTCCCCATAGAGTAATATTAATCAGAATATTTTCAACACCATTACTACTACCATTGGTGCTGTGTAAACTGTGAGTTACAGCTCTGAAGCTTATTAATTACATAATAAGAGGTTGGATGCACAAGTCACAGAAGATTTCTTTGTATGCATTAAATACAGATTTCCTCTGACCAGAGCAAAAGTTAAATCATCCTGGGACCTTGCAGAAGAGACTCAAACTCCCAAAGCTGGATTTATTGTATTAACATCTTAAGCACATTTTTGCTCATGCTGTAAGATGAGAGTCACAACAAATGTCCTGGAAAACTGTCCTTTGATAGATTATTCCAGATGATGCACTCCCAAAATACCACACGAAGGTCAGAGACCAAGCAAGTCCTATTCTGCACCATTTAAGTCATCTTTACTCTCATCATTAGTATAGTTTATTGCACAAGAAAAAAATAGGAGATTAGAAAAATCTAAGTGACATGTAAGGACAGTATCTTGTTGCCTGTCTCATTCAACCCGTTACACTGGAAACTGTACCTGAAACACATGAATATTGCTATCTGTATCATCTCTGCATGTGAAACTTACCCTGAGTGCAAGAGCATGCTATATTAGCTCTCCACACAGAAAGTGATCAAAATTCAAACCATCCTTATTAACTCTTGTTTTCATATACAAGGTCACAAAAAGCAGATCATGACACAGGATGCAATTTTTAATGAGATTTTAATCTTTCAGCCTACCCTACCTACAATGTATTAAAGCATTAAATACAAGTTTAAAGCTAAGGAATCAAGAAAACTTTATTGTTTTGGCATAATTTCTTTTCTGCACAATATGACCTTGCAGATTTTCTGTTTCCAGAATTTCCTTGAAATCTTTATTGAAGTGACAAAGAACTGTTGTATTCATACTGATCTGAACAGTACACTACTTTGGTATTAACCATAACAAAGGCACAACGGAACACTTCAAATTTCAGAACACATGCCCACTGCTTGAGGTAAAAACAGAATAAATGAGAAATCATAGCGGCTTTTAGTATTTAAAAATAGCTTATAGGCAAAGATGGAGACCAACTTTTTATACTGTCTGATACTGATAAGACATGGGGGAATGGTTTTAAATTAAAAGAGAGTCAAGTTATGCAGGATGTTAGGGGGAAATTTTGAAGTTGAGCTAAGGAAAATTATTGTATTTGACCAGGTTGAGAAACAGGGGAAAAATTGATATGTATATTTCTATATCTTACCATCGGTTTTTCTCCTGATAAAGGGTGGTAAAAGTAACAGTCATGACCTTGTAGGTCATTTGGTAAAGGATCATGGAGAAGATTTACTGTCCAGAGGAATAAAAAGTACAAACAAAGCAATCTTATAACAGAAAGGAATTATTTGAAGTGTACAGTTCTGATGTCTTTGTCCCAAGAACACATTTTGTCCATTTCCTAAGGAATGGACCATGGTCCTTCACTGATCTCTTTTTTAATTATGACATTTATATTCACTTGAACAGATCTGATTTCAGATGCATTGGTTAAATAGCTTATATGAAAAAAATTCTGATCAGCTTAAGCATACTTCCTCTCATAAATGTTTTATTAATCTGCTTGCCAATCACAAAAGTTTATCAAATAACACTTTGCAAAATAAGTCTGTAATATTTGCAGTTCAGCATTATTAATGATGTATGCTGTAAGTAATCCTGTTGTGTGGCACTACTCTAGCAACATAAAGCCTGAAATCAAGAAAGGAAGACTACCTTTGTAAACAATTTCACTACAGTGGTGCAAATAACTCATTCATATACTACTTTCCACAAAGAGCTTTCTTTTCCTGCACATCTTGGACAAAGGAGTTCTTTAAAAGAACTCTATTCAGCACAGATACCTGCAGGGAAAAAAAAAAACAATACTCAGTTGTTCTCTGAAGTCCAACTGTAGTTTGGTAGATTGTTCAGAGGTTGTTTTGCCACATATATCCAGCTTCCATTCTCCAAACCAACCAAAAAAGCATCTAGTAAGAAAGCTAGTCTCCTAAACAAAATGAAAAAAATGTATCTACAAATCTCACTGAGGACAAGGTTTCAACAGGAAAAATACATATCCTTCATAGGATACTAGGACAAGAGTTCAGAAAGAAATTGAAATCATTATTAAGTAAAAATACATGATATGGCAGATACATGTGTGAAATATGAAACATCTTTTGGAATTTCTCTTCATTCTGAAGTCAGAAAGCACTTTTCTTTCAGTCTGCTCTAACACTGCCATTTACTCTTACACTCTTCTGAGCTGACAGTGCCCACCTGAGCTTATGCCTGCCCTGAGAAATCATTGATTTATTAACTCTGTACAGAACAGTCATGCTGCCCTTTGCCTAAGATAGAGGAAGAGCATGGTTTCTGCTGCAGTTAAGCTCATTATTGTACAACCTATGACATTATGGTCAATGAATAGGCTAAGTTTCAGCTCATATGGTGTTCCTTTTAATTACTTTGTTGTAATAGTTTCAGGCTAACTTTTTAAACATTTTCCTATGTTTCAAGTACAAACACTGTATTAGGAGGAGTAGGTGAAGGGCAAGTAATGTTAAGCTGTAGAAAATGAATTAATTCTGAGAAAAGCACCCAGAATTTACCCAGGTCCACTTCATATATTCCACTATTTTTTTTTTAAAACACTACTACAAAACACTACTTGGATTTCACGTGATGCTTTTCTGTTAGAATTAAGTCATTTTTTGCTCTATTAACATGGGCAACAAGACTTTAGAAAGGTTTCTTCCAGTCCCACCAACAATGAACCTCATTGTTCTGATATGCAGAAGTCTGCTGGTTTCTAGCCTGCTCATATGAGCACATTAGCTTCAGGGCCATCAGTTTCTTCTCTAAACTCACTTCCCTGGTACCCTGGAGAAATGCTACCTTTTGCTATAATATTTTGTTTGGTTGGTTTTAATAGAACAAAGTCTCCTTTCTCCTGAAATTCCTATGAACTTTGTACTCCTGCTTCATTCTCTATTCATCACTCTTCTGGACAAGTGACTGGAACTTGCACAGTAATCCAGATTAGATCAGTAATTCTCTGGTAACATTCAGCTGCAACTCACTTTGTGAGTAAGCAATAGCAATAAATTAACACAGGAAATTTCACTAAGGTTGTTCCAACTATAGGTGGAGTAGGAATAAACAAAGACCTACAATTCACACTATAATACAATTTACTTTTATGTTAATTATTAGTATCATAGCAGGAGAACACTACACCTAGTTTGTTTGATAAAGAGACAACACTTCAAAATTACAAGGGCTGCTCCAAAAGTAACATCTCCTATTTTATTATGTTGGCCCAACACATCAGAGATGAGTGTTGATGGGATGGCAGTAGAAGTTGGACCTTCCCACCAGTATCCCATTGCATTTTGTTACTGCATGACAGGCAGCAGCAGAAGGGCAGTCTGACATGGAAGCGTGTATGAAGCAAAGGAGCGTCACCGAATTCCTCCATTCAGAATAAAATTTCACCCACTGACATTCATCAACATTTGCTGAACATTATGGAGACCAAACATTGCATGTGTGCACAGTGAGGCAGTGGGGGTAGTGGTGACAACACTGCGTCATCTCCATTGGTGCAGAATTTGAGTGGCATGCAGGCTTCTGTTCACAGCTGGCAAAAAAACACAGCTGATGGTGATGACTTAAAGTGTTTTGTAGCTGAGAATTTATATTAAATAATGTTACCATGCTCTCTGTATCTGTTGTCATTTCCATGGAAATAAATAGGAGGCATTACTTTCTGAGCAACCAATTTACTAGGCACTAATGAGACTACTATTAAGAGACATCTGATGGGAAATCTTCATCCTCAGTAATGTGTGAATTACTAAAAATGATAAAAACAGAGTTTGACAAAATAAGCCTTTCTTGATTTTTAGCTGTATGCTGCAGAAAGAATATTTTGTAAGGAGTTCAATAAATTAGTTGTACCAAGACTTAAATCTGATTTATTTTATGAACACTTAGAACTAGATCTGCTGGGAGCACGTCAAAAAAAGTAAGGGTGGTTGGCATATGATATTCAGCTGACGCTAAGACATATCATAGAGGTGTCATCTGTTTTGTCTGATACTAGAAACACTTTCTGAGGAAAGAGAGTCCACACCAGTAGGCTGCAAGGTGGTTAAGTCAAACTAAAACTCCCACGCCAGGGCAGCCAGGGACTGCAAAGGAATGCTGCCCCCACTTTGGTAGAACAAAAAGCTGAATCTGGCTTTACCACACTGCAGACCTATATCTTAATTAACAAGTAACAAACAGCAAGAAAAAAATGTTTTTTTCCAATAGGGAGTAGAAAAAAACCACCTTCATTTCAAAGGTTCACCATCACAGAATTAAAAACCTACCATTGCAGAACTGCCATTTTGTGAGTGTGAAATTTTGTGCACAAATGAAAACTTTCTTTCAAATATCTCACGTACTTCAATATTATTGAAGTCTAATGAAAAACATTAAAAAGAAGAGATTTGCCTAATAGATTCAGCTCATAACTTAACACCAAGCAACTAAATTACTTAAGTTATAATTAGTAGTAGCAAAGATAACTGTGAAGACATTGGTACCATTCTTAATGGTTTACATCACTTCAAAATTATCCTGGAAACAGTAGTAAAGAGTAGTTCAAGTTTGGCATAAAGTTAGGGCTAAGTTAGCAAATTAAGGTTTCCTTATATAAGTCATTTTATTATAATTGAGTTGGAGGTATGAAGTTGAGGATGAATAACATTTAAGCAGTCAGCATTAACCTTGTAATTTGCTATTCATGTTTTCTGGTGAATGACAACCCAGAACTTCAACTTAATTTTGATTCAATTAAAATAAGAGTATGTGTCTCCATGTAAAAGTTGCCACCAGGAATCTCACTGATCTGATAAAAACGAAGCCCTACAACACAGCAGAAGGCTAGTATGGGAGATATCATATAAATTGTATCTCTGAGAATGAACATGCATTACTGTTACATGCCATTCTGAATAAAGCTCTTAAAACAGCGCATCACAACAAGCAAGATAGCTGACTGAGTTAAACATTAGTATGACAACTTTATTTTTAAAAGGTATTTCAGACTGTATTATTCCATATAGGAATAATAGGGAAGGAGAAGAAACTGAAGTTAATATTAGCTGACTATTAAATATCAATATAGCCATTTCCTCCATATTTGCTCTAGTTTATAAGGTAAAACCAACAGCTGCATTAAGTAGCTTAAACAGAAGACCTCCTGCATATGTGATATGTTAGTCCAAGCATACCATGCTTATATCAGAATTAAGACGTGAGTAGAGGATTACAGCAAAGTGAACATAAAATATAGACAATTTCATAAATCAGAGCAATGGCACAGTTTAACTACATTCAAAGCAGTATATGATACTATTTCTTAAGTTTCAATTTCTCCTACCTTAACAAAGAGAAAAATCATAACTGGTACAAAAACCATGGTTCCCATACTGATGTGGAAATTAGGGCATTTTGGTTTTAGACAAAATAAATGTAAACGTACTCCTGAATACCTGTTACATTTTCTCTTTAAATAGCATTGACAGAGAAGAGATCAGAGATGATGCTGGAGTAGTGACACAGCCAAGCACTACAAGTTCATAGAGAGCACAAAAATAATTTCTCTGCATCACAATAAAAACAAGTCAAGGTCAAATTAACAGAGTTTGAGTGAATCACACACCATGAATAATTTAAAATGTAGGGTTTTTTCCTTATTTACTACAAATGCACAAGCAGATTCATTTCTGCATGTCATATTTGCATTTGCCATTCTATTTTGAAGTGCTATACATTGCCTATGATCCTTAGGAAAGTTAGGTTTCTTATCTCATGGTTATTAGCCAAAAAGCATATGTTGTTATCCACAGCTCAGTTAGATACATGCAGAAATGCTCCCTGGGTGAGTGTCTGTATTTTTAAGTTTTGTTTTTACAGACTTACTTATGTAAGCTGAAAATTCACTTTACAAAACATCCAAGCTAATAAAACTCAGTACTTCAAGTAGTCATCAAAGCAAATAAGAAAGAAATTGAACACCACTAAAGGGTAACTATTAAGTGGTAATTAAAAAAAGTATAAGCTGTAAATAGGAATTAAGGAAGCAATAACCTAAGGTACAACATTAAATTCCCCAATATTCAGAAAGACAGCATTTTTAAGCCTACAGCAGATCAGTTAATTTGTCTGACTTTGACCCCACTTGAAGGTTGCACAGTAGATTAAAAAAATGAGTCAAAGCAATTTGTTATCCAAGGCTAATAGCAAGTACATTACATAGCCTGAACAGGTGTTCATGACAAATTAGAGAGCTGGGCAGTCACCAACTGCTTGAAAGTTTAACAAGAGCAAGAGCTAAATTCTGCAACTCTGACAGGGCAACCCTGGAAGTTTGCACAGAACAAAGGACAAGAGACTGAAGAGCAACCCTGGGGAAAAGGTCCAGGGGGTTTTGGTTAACTATAAATTGAATGCATACCAACAGTTCACCCTGGCAGTCAGAAGACAAACTGAGTCATCTTAACTTATTATTTGCTTCCTAGCCCAAACAGTTAAGTCAGAATGGTAACTACTTAGAATCATAAAGGCTGCAAAAGACCCCCACAATGACCTAGACAGTCTATCTACCATAAATACTGCCCCAAAAAGAAAAGCAATTGTAGATATAGCTGCTTTAAACCAGCTTAGAGTCACACACAAAAGACTAAGAAAAAAAAAATCTGATAATAAAGAAGGAATCCCTTACCCCCTTCCTGAGGATCAGAGCTCGCAAAGCACTTTAAAAGATGCAGTCTCCAAATAAAAAGCATTCTCTTGCTGCAGCCAGCCCTTAAATGAAGTTAGGGAGAGGTGGAACCTGGTCACGCAGGTGAATTGCTTCCACCTGTGCTTTCAGGGCTGGCTGTGTCCCTTCACCAGGTGCTCAATCACTGGTTCAGACTGTGGCTTAATAGTTCCATACATGCCCATTAAACCACATCCCTAAGTATCACATCTCCACAGTTCTTGAATGCCTCCAGGGGCAGTGACTCCACCACCTCCCTAGGTAGCCTGAGCTGCTTATTTCTTTGCTTTCCTTATACGTTCTAGTAAAACAGAGAGTTACGTCTCCCATGTGAGAATAGTGTGAGAGAAGAAATAGGCAAGCCTACCTCCATTAGGCTCCTGCTACATCCAGGTTCCCACACGCTGCTTCCCTCCTGTGACTGCGGCCTCCAGGGCCCTGAAGTGCCTCTTGTTTTACACAGAACTCTCTCAGGGAATGCTCAGAACTCCTGTCCAGGCAAATCCAAAATCCATGTTAAACCTGTGCAATGGAGGGCAGGCCTGGTCCTTGGCGTGGGGAGAGGACAGTAAGTAGCCGTTCTATGAGGGATAATGTCTCCTAAGGATTCCTCATATTTCGGCAGCAAAATAAGGAGCTTGGAGAATCTCTTTTTTTTTTTCTTTTTTTTTCTTTTTTTTTTTTTTTTTGAGGTAATATTATGGGCTTTCTAATAGGCAGCTGAGCAGCATTAATTAATCAGAGCCCCTCCAGCAATGCCAGCACTAATTTCTGCCTGGGGAAGCTGCCCTGCCTATTGGGAGCAGCTGTGTGGTGAGGCCCTTCCCTCAGTACGGCCTGTGCTGGCAGCTGTGCCTGCTTTGGGGCCTAGTGATGGTTAATCCTGAAAGCAGAGGGGCAAAGCCCAACCTGCATTATTTTCTGGTAAAATTCTCTTTTTGAGAGGGCCTCAAAGCTCTGTGAGGTGAAGCAAGCTGGTGGGGAAAAACAGGGCCCCTGAAAACAAGAATAGGATGAGAGTGCGTGATGTAAGTAACTGTGAGGCTTGAGTGCCTTCTGGCTGTACCTCTGCTAACAATGAAGTTGATAAATACTTTGTAAATGTTAGTTGTTGGTACGCTTTGACCTTGATGGTGGTGGTAGCAGCTTTAAGGAGATGTGAAGGTATTGCTGGTGTTGCTTCCAGGACTGCCTCTTAGGAATACATAAGTGCTATAAATTAATAAATCTATTTATTGATGACATTATGTGAGTTAATAAATCCAAGAAGAGCGTTAGACATCTTTATTTTAACATTATCTTAATACAGTTAATCTGAGAACTGTTGCTACAAATTATTTTCATGATTGTATTGATGAAAAAATAGCATGTAGAAACTCTCATCCTTATTTTTGGTGAGACAGGCAGTCTGCTCTAGATGCAGTTTGCCAATGGTCAGCCTGATTGTAGTACTATGTGCTCCATCTGAATCTCAGGGAGGGAGTGGGAAGTGTTATGACTAGGTCTCACAAATCTCTGGGTGTTTTTTTTATCCTATTTCTCTTACCCAGGGGGTGGATCATATGTGTGATGAGCAAAACCAGAATTTGGACTACTACTTTTAAAATATCTTCTTTTTGGTAGAGATCTGATGCTTTTATTATACCCACCCTATGAATTTCTTCCATGTGAATTTCAGGTTTTTTTGTTTTTCATTTTTTAACTCAGTACCTTAAATCTAGGACAAACAAAGGTAAGATATAGAAGTCCTTTAGCTTCTGGGCCATAAAATTGAGCTACAATTCGTAACCCCTATTTATAACTGGATAGGTATTAGGGTTGTATTTGTGATTTCATGATGATATTTTTGTTTTGGTGAGTTTTACACATTACTCAAAACTCCTTGATTATCTTAATTGCATAAGCATCCACGTAAGTATTCTCCATTTTTTTTTGTCCTTATAAATAAGTGCATAAAGGAATGAATTAGCTCCAGAGTAGCTTTCCTTAAAAACAAAACAAAAGCACTGTTGGAAAGCATTTTTTCTCTGGTGAATCTGAAAACATAAAAGTACTTCTGATATTAATGGAAAGTTTATTATCCTTTTTATTGCTAATGATAAATACTATTGTGTAACTTGTTCGCTCTGAG